>NW_006282203.1:173501-176967 GCF_000327345.1 Myotis davidii
CTTGGGCATCTTAATTCCTCTGAACAGTGGGAGAGAGAAGGGAGTTTGTGTGATGTTTTTCTCAGGATTAAATTGGGGTATGGAACTTGGGAAGGAAGACCACAGAGGTAAAATGCTATTTTCTTCACATTATATCAAGGGTGCAGACTATCAATAATTTATATCACTGTTGATGTTGATCTGGATCACCTGGCTGTCGTTTTGTCAGGTTTCTTCACTGTAAAGTTACTGTTTTTCTCCCTTTTCCATACTGGACTCTTGGAAGGAAGTCATTATGTAGAGCCCACACAGAAGGAGTGGGGAGTTTGCTCTGCCTTCTTGAGGACAGAGAATCTACATAAATTATTTGGAATTCTTCTGCACAGTTTTGTTTCCTGTCTCCTATCTATTTGTTTACTCAGTCATTCCTGTATGTCAGTGTAGACTCATGGATGTTAATTTATACTTAGAACTAGAGGCCCAGCGTGCAAAATTGTGTGCGGGTGGGGTCTCTAGGCCTAGCCTGCGATCAGGGCCATCTTCCGCCCGCTTGCCAGTCCCCAGTCCCACCCTGCCCTGCTGCCACTCACCCCAGTTCCCCGTGGTTCCCCGTTTGCCATCCAGCAATTGGAGCCTGAAGGCCGGGGGGCGGAGAGGAGGGACCAAGAGGTGATCAGTGCACCTCATAGCGACTGGTTGATTGGTGTTCTGGCTGTTATGGTCTCTGGCCTTTTGTTATTTTTTTTTAATATATTTTATTGATTTTTTACAGAGAGGAAGGGAAAGGGATAGAGAGTTAGAAACATCGATGAAAGAGAAACATTGATCAGCTGCCACCTGCACACCCCCTACTGGGGATGTGCCCGCAACCCAGGTACATGCCCTTGACCGGAATCGAACCTGGAACCTTTCAGTCCGCAGGCGGACACTCTATCCACTGAGCCAAACTGATTAGAGCTCTGGCCTTTTATTATATAAGATTATAAATCAATGCTACTTTGTTTTGTTGTTCAGATTGTTACAGCTCTAGCCAGTGGTTTCTGTGTCCATTTGATATAGGCCGAGTCAATGTATGGGCAAATATTGCAAGGTTCTTGATTAAGACTGGTCTTACTGTCCTGAAATGGTTTTGGATGGCTTTTAGCTTTGCCCTTTGGCTCTGGGTTCCACCCTCTGTGTCATGCTCCTTTTTATGAGAGAGAGTACATGTTTTTAACTAAGCAATTTTCTAAACCTGTTTACTACCAATATAATTTTTGGGAGTCCAGTTGTTTTGTTTTATTTTTTTCATTTTGTGCTGTCTTTATCCTCTTTCAGTCCATGCTGGAGCTGCAAATATAATTCTCTTAAAATCTTCATGAGTCTCTTATGAATCTTATTGTCTACTGGACAGAAGCCATATACACACATTTACTTGAGATAAGCCATTCTCTACTTTGGGCTTCTACTGAGATAGCTGAGAGATATTAAGCTTCTTTTGAAGCCTTCCTGTTTGATTAAAAGGATTTCTGAGACACATCCTTAAACTCCCAAGAGGTTCTTTTGCTAGTTTGTGTGGTGCCTGAGACTCTAGATTTGATCTTCCTGAGGTCTTAACAAAGGATTTTACAGTTGTATACTTTGTTTCATGTTTAAGTTGTGTTTTTCTGCCAGTGCCTCAAATTTGATTTTTGCCCAGAAGCCATTTCTTATCTTAGCATCCGTTGCCATCTGGAGAGGCAGGTAATTTCATAACTAGCAATTCATGGCTCCTTTTTGTTTAAGTTTTTCCTTTAGACGATCTTTCTCCTCCATCCTATATAATAAGAGCTTAATATGCTAAATGTCCAATTATCTGGTCAGCCGTTCAACCAATCAAAGCATAATATGCTAATGATATGCTAAGGCCGCTCAGCTGCTCACTATGATGTGCACTGACCACCAGGGGGCAGATGCTCCGACTGGTAGTTTAGTTTGCTGTGGGGGTCGGGCCTATAGGACTGAGCGAGATGGGCCAGACATGCCTTGGAGCCCTCCTGTGGTCCCTCCCCAGTTGGCCAACCTCCCATGTCCTTCCTGGCCCCAATTGTGCACCCGTGGGGTCCCTTTGCCTGGCCTGTGCCATCTTGCAATCCAGGACCCCTCGAGGAATGTCAGCCAGTTTTGGCCCGATCCCACAGGCCAGGCCGAGGGACCCCATTGGTGCAAGAATTCATGCTCTAGTTTTATTATATGCAGCCAGAAGGAACCAAGGTGCACCTTTAGTGATTTCCCTAGAAAATTTTTTATCTAGACCTTTAGTTTATCACGAATATTTTCTACTTCCCATGTTAACAGCATTTCTTCTGCTATTCATAAAAAGGATCCCCCGCCACAGTTTGCAGTGTGATTTTCCTCACTCTCCTTTAAGCTGTAACCTACAGCTTACTCAAAGGCCAGCACTTCCTGACTCTAAATCCTCTCACACATTTTTTGATATTTGGTATGGCAGCATCTCACTTTCAGGTACCAAAATTCTTTATTATCTATTACTAGTGGCCTGGTGTATGAAATTCATGCACATTAAAAGGGGATTAATTGGAGGAAATATTTTAATATTGCTATTTGCCCTTTCTCTATAATAGAAGTGTCTGAGATGAAAGAAAATTAGTAAAATGTATATGAAAATCTTTCTCCTGTCAGAGTCTGGGGTGCACCACGGGACCCAGAGTCAAGTCCCTGCCCACCCACGTGCATCTCAAAATTGCATGAGACCCAGACCCGTCTTGCCTCCCCCCCACCATTGGGCTAGATCCAGACCCGGCCAGCCCCACCCTTGTCAAGCCCTGCCAGGCGGGGGGTGCAGCCTCAGGTCCCCTGGCCCAGGATGGGGTTGCGGCCTGAGGTCCCCAGCCCGGGCCTGGGGGGGGGCGCCCCTTGAGGTCCCCCATTGAGCCCGCTGGGTGGGGGGCATGGCCTGAGATCCCCTGTCAAGCCCTGCCAGGTGGGGGACATGCCTTGAGCTCCCTGGTCAAGCCCTGCCGGACAGGGGGCGCAGCCTCAGGTCCCCCTGCCAGGGCAGGGAGCGCTTTTTGAGATCCCCTGTCAAGCCCTGCTTGGCGGGATGCATGGCCTGAGGCCCCAGCCCGGGCCTGGGTGGGGGCGCACCTTGAGGTCCCCCATTGAGCCCGCTGGGTGGGGGGCATGGCCTGAGATCCCCTGTCAAGCCCTGCCAGGTGGGGGACATGCCTTGAGCTCCCTGGTCAAGCCCTGCCGGGCAGGGGGCGCAGCATCAGGTACCCCGGTCCTGCGCTAGGAGGGGGTTGTGGCTGCAGGTCCCCCAGTGCTGGGGCGGGGGTGTGTGGCCTGAGGTCCCCTGTCAAGCCCTGCCAGGTGGGGGACATGCCTTGAGCTCCCTGGTCAAGCCCTGCCGGGCAGGGGGCGCAGCATCAGGTACCCCGGTCCTGCGCTAGGAGGGGGTTGTGGCTGCAGGTCCCCCAGTGCTGGGGCGGGGGTGTGTGGCCTGAGG
>NW_006282203.1:177129-177969 GCF_000327345.1 Myotis davidii
TGCGGGGGAGGGGTACAGCCTGAGGTCCCCTGTCAAGCCCTACAGGGCGGCGGTCGGGGGGAGGCGCAGCCTCAGGTCCCTGCTGATTACTCATTAAGGCTCGTTTCGGGAACTCGGCCTCCACTGTGGGCGCCACCATCTTTGTGGTGGAGTGATGGTCAGTTTGCATGTTCCCGCTTTATTATATAGGACTAGAGGCCTGGTGCACAAAAATTTGTGCACTCGGTGGCGGGGGGATGGTCTCTCAGCCCGGCCTGTGCCCCCTCACAGTCTGGGACCCCTCGGGGGATGAGCACCTGCTGGCTTAGGCCTGCTCCCCGGGGGATTGGGCCTAAGCTGGCAGTCAGACATCCCTCTGGCAGTCTGGGAGACCTCGGGGGATGTCCACTTGCCAGCGGGGACCAGGCCTAAGCTGCAGTCGGACATCCTTAGCGCTTCTGAGGAGGAGGGAGAGGCTCCCACCACCACCACTGTACTGGCAGCTGGCAGCCTGGCTTGTGGCTGAGCAGAGCTCCCCCTGTGGGAGGGCACTGACCACCAGGGGGCAGCTCCTGCATTGAGCATCTGCCCCCTGGTGGTTAGTGTGTGTCATAGTGACCAGTCGTTCTGCTGTTAGGGTCAATTTGCCTATCACCCTTTTATTATATAGGATAGAGGCCTGGTACATGGGTGGGGGCTGGTTGGTTTGCCCTGAAGGGTGTCCCTGATTAGGGTGAGGGTCCCTCTGGGGTGCCTGGCCAGCCTGGGTGAGGGGATGAGGGCCGTTTTTCAGGCTGGCAACAGCACCTTCAGTGTGGGGGTCCCCGCTGGGGTGCCTGACCAGCCTGGGTGAGAGGCTGA
>NW_006282203.1:180061-186293 GCF_000327345.1 Myotis davidii
TGATTGGCGCTCTGTTTACTCAGCCTTCCGCTTGTGAGCAGGGCTATCTCCGAGGGCAGCCTCAAGGCCTGCACTCCCTTTGTTCCCCATCCCTGGCGTCTCTAGCGGGGTGGGGGGGAAGCCTGGGGAGGGGGAGCCTGGGGAGTTGAGATAAAACAGGCGGCTTGTAGCATTTTTTTTCCTTTCATTACTATGATCTAAGTGGTATCCTGTCACTTTTGCTGTGTTCCTGCCTTTAAGAATTTAATAGTTTAGTTAGTGTTTATTAGTGCCTACAAGTTCTAAGTATTGGGTTAGACCAGTGGTTCTCAACCTGTGGGTCGCGACCCCTTTGGGGGTCGAATGACCCTTTCACAGGGATCGCCTAAGATCATCGGGAAACGCATTTATAATTACATATTGTTTTTGTGATTAATCACTATGCTTTAATTATGTTCAATTTGTAACAATGAAAATACATCCTACATATCAGATATTTACATGACGATTCATAACAGTAGCAAAACTACAGTTATGAAGTAGCAACGAAAATAATTTTATGGTTGGGGGTCACCACAACATGAACTATATTAAAGGGTCACAGCGTTAGGAAGGTTGAGAACCAGTGGGTTAGACCAATTCATGCCGTTATTTGGTATTTACAGTCCTGAAAGGAACTGCTACCCCAGTTGAAGCTTAAAAGGATCAACTAGTCAATATTTCACTAGAGGACACAGATTTGAATCTAAATTTGGATAAGAAGACAGGAGCCTGGGCCTTAGGTAAAAGAGAGGAAATATTCTATAGGATTATTGCCTTTGTATTCAAATATGAATTTTCTTCAGCATACTTGTATTCAGCTGTTTACTTCTGTTTCATATGCAGACATCTCCAGTTATTTTATTTTCTTGTGTTCCCTTCTTTATATAGCTCTGACCTTCACCTGTCCTTTCTCTTCCTCCTGACTTTCTTTTCACTACTTTGTATGGAGTCCTTTGGTGCTTGAGGCTTATTCTCATGTAAATAAATTTCTTTACAAAAACTTTTTTTTATTGTCGAAAGTTTTGCATATGTCTCCTTCTTCCCCCCAGCTGTTCCCACCCCGGGCAAGCCCCCACTGCCCCAGTGTCTGTGTCCATCGGTTATGCTAATATGCATGCATACAAGTCCTTTGGCTGCTTTCTAACACCCACCTCCTGTGCCATTTGTCTCTGGATTTATTTTTGTTCATCAAATTATGTTGATCATTATATCCCACATATGAGTGAGATCATGTGATATCTATCTTTGTCCGATTGATTTATTTTGCTTAGCGTAATGCTTTCCTGTTCCATCCATGTTGTTGCAAATGGTAAAAGTTCTTTTCTTTTTTATAGGAGCGTAGTATTCCATTGTGTAGATGTGCCATGGTCTTTTAATCCACTCATCTGCTAATAGGCACTTAGGTTGATTCCAAATCTTAGCTATTGTAAACGGGAGGCAGCCGATCAATGATTCTCTCTCATTGTTGATGTTTCGATCGTTCTCTCCCTTTCCCTTCCTCTCTGAAATCAATAAAGAAATAAATTTTAAAAAAATGGATATATGCACCCCTATGTTCATAGCAGCACAGATTTGGAAACAACCTAAGTGCCCATCAGCAGATGAGTGGACAAATACTTTTTTTATAGAACACCCCGCTCATTCCTTAATCTCCGCTTTCTCTTGGCCTACCACTTCTTTTGGTGCCATTCAGAGTAAGGACTATTCATTCTCCCATGTCTTTTTGCCTTCAAGTAGAAGTTGAATCAGCCCACTTCAAATTCCAAATTAATTGCTTTTTCATTCTTACATAAAAATTCTTCCTTTGAAATTTGTTCTTCTTCATCTTTTCTCTTTATTACTGTCTCCCTTTTGCTTACTGTTTGCTGATCAAAGCCTTTGCCATTTCTTTATCAGTTTTCTGTCCATTCCAAATTCCACCATCATTTTGGATGACTTCAGTGACTAGGTAGGCCATTCATCCAACACAGTAGTTTCATAATTCTTTATTCTTTCCAACTTCAGTGATCTTCATTTCCATTCTTTTTTAACATCTTATTCTCATATTTAGATCTTGTGAGATGAAAGGGCGAGGGCTACGCCCTCCATCTTGCCCCAGGGTAAGGGCTATGCCTTCCATCTTACCCTGGATGCTCCATTTTTGGGCAGCCATGTGCTTGGCAAGGAGTTTCTTCCTGGAAGCCCAAGCCTCTGCTAGCCACACCCAGGACTTCTTTAAACTAACCAATGACAATCAAGGGAAGTGCGCGCCATAGATATGACCACGTCCTGTGTAACAAGACACCGACTTGCGCCTGGCCAATCGGCAGGGCCCACAATCCTTTCTCCTCCCCTTACTCCAACCCCCTATAAAACCCCTCTCCACACAGAGTTCTTTCTCTCTGCCACTTGACTTGCCGTTGCGTTGGTGAGTGTGGTTGGGGAGCTGAGCTAGGTCGAATAAAGACTCTTTGCTTTTGCATCGGACTCGGCTGGCTCCCTGGTGGGCTTTTGGGGATCTTGAAATCTAGGCATAACATGAGACACTTTGAAATCCTGACCCTTTTATACTATCAACTGACCACAATCTCCCAGCTTTCCACTGGTGTTCTGTTTCCTTACATAAATTACCTGCTGTTGGACCTTATCAAGACCTCTGATTTCTTCAATCCTTCTATCTCTCCCCGTCCCAATTTATCAACCAAATAAAACAGATAGTGGCTAATGTAAGTAGAAAAGGAATTTATTAGAAGTTAGCAGGGAGCTCACAAAATCAACAGGGAATCTGGAGAATGAACTTGGACAACACAACCAGCCCAAACCAAGGAGGTTGTACGGCCAAGGGCATGCTACAAGGACAGTTTGGTTAATTTTCTACTGCTGTGCTGAAACTGGACAACCAATGGGACCAGGCTGCCTGTCACTATTTAAGCCAATTAAGCAGAGCCGGTGTTGAGTCATATGTGAGTGTTTATTCCAGTCCTGGCGGCAGCATGGGAGAACAGCAGGTCATCCATCAAAATCTGCTCTGCCCCCCTCCATAAGCCAGCTGCTTATATTCGGTAGGAGAAAGATTACATGGGAAAGTAGGCAAGAGGAAAAAAATATGGACATAATGGTTACACATTGCAGGCAATGTGGGCTCTGGGCAGGCCATCATTATTTGGGCAACAATGTTGTTAATCTTTCTGTGATAATAGGCAGTTCTTGGATGAGAATGGACCCCATTCCAAGGTTGACTCCCAAGTTCCAGGGTGTTCAACCCCCAGCCAGGTTAGAATGTGCTTTCTCTCTTATTTTTTTTAAATCTGTTTTTATTTATTTCAGAGAGGAAGGGAGAGAGAGAGAGAAACATCAGTGATGAAAGAGGATTGTTGATTGGCTGCCTCCTGCATGCCCCACCCTGGGGATCAAGCCTGCAACCCAGGCATGAAAACTGATGAAGAAATGCCAAGGAATTGAACCATGAGTGCTTGGTTCATAGGTCAACACTCAACCACTGAGCCACGGCGGGTGAGTGTGCTTTTTTAAATCAGAATAAAACAATTGTGGTTAACAGAGCATGATTAATATTTCTTACAACTAATAGCTAGTCCCCAATATTCTATTTCTGTCTCTAACAGTACTGCTGCCCTTGAACCAATGTTAACTAAATTCTTGCTGTTATTGCTTTTTCCATCCCCATATGTAATTCAAAAACTCCCTACTTTTTTGTATTAGCTTCTTAAAATTCAAAATCCTGCACAAGAATATTGATTGGCTGAGCCTGGGTCACGTTCCTATTCCTTTACTACCCGAAGACTGGGAGAGGGAAGATCTATCCTTTTTGGCTTCCTTAGTGAGATGACATTGTATTCTGCTAATACACACAACAGGAATTCCCTCAAAATAGGAAGTATTTGGATCCTGGTTGCCAAAAAAAAAAAAAAAAAAAAAAGGAAAAGGAGAGGAAGAGGAGGGGAAAAGCAGGAGAGCGAGGTGGAAGATGAGGTGGAGGGGGAGGGGGAAGAGGCAGAGGAGAAGGCGGAGGCATCCATGAATGTCTACTTTAGCCTCCTACTGGCTTGTGTGTGTGCGGGGAGGAACTTTGCTTAAAACTGTTTGATCTAACTTCAACCTCCTTATTCTCAGTAGAGGATCTTGCTTTGTATTCTTAAAAATGGTAATCATTAGCCCTGAACTCCCTCAGCTTGTTGCCTCTACCTTGAAACACATGTTTAACACTCCTTTCCCGCCTTCCCTGTTATTTTAGTAGAAGAGCGCTCCTTTTCTCATTTGTATTCATGACCTCATCCACTTTTTTCTTCTCCAGAACTTACTTTCATTAATTAAGCCTTTCATCTTTTTAGTTAAGAGCATTTATTAATATCTCCTTTATGCGAGACATTGTTCAATGCCAGAGATATAAAAATGAACTTGATATAGATGTGAAGGACTTAGTATTTAGTAAGGGAAAACAGACACTAAATATTCTTATTTTCTATTAGAATGTCAGTACATCAGTTTTGTTCTCTACTGTGTCTTCAGTGTCTAGTATATCATAGGTGTTCAATGAATATTATTTCATGAATGAAGAGAAATAAGCACAGAGTGATGTGTAAGCATAGAGGACGAGTACTTGGCCTAGTCTAGAGAATGAGAAGGGAGATGGTGTCTGCGTGGGTGGAGGCTTGTTGGAAGAGATCGAAAGAGTGGCTTAAAGGTTTACAAGTTTGCCCAGCCAGCGTGGCTCAGTGGTTGAATGTTGAGCTATGAACCTGGAAGTTACGGTTCAATTCCTGGTCGGGGCACATGCCCGGGTTGGGAGCTCAATCTCCAGTGTTGGGTGTGCAGGAGGCAGCAGATCAATGATTCTCTCTCATCATTGATGTTTCTGTTTCTCTCTCTTGCTCCCTTCCTCTCTGAAACCAATTAAAGTATTTAAAACAAAAAAAAAAGCAGGGGAAAAATGGGAGATACCAGCTTGACAGAGGAGCAGGAACAAAGGTAGGGAATGGGGGAGAGGTGGATGGTTTGAGCAGTTAAAATAGTTATTATCAGTTAACATCTATTTAATATTTACATACATATTGTAAGTATTTATATACATTTTCTCTTAATACTTAACAATGTTCTGTGTTCAAGGCATTGTTCTCATTTTAGAAAAGTATGTTTGATCTTTAGGGAAACTAAATAGCTTGCCCAAGCCCACTTAGTCTATAAAGGTTAGAGTAGGAATTTGTTTGGGGTTGTTTCTGGCTGCAAAGCCTGATGTTCTTTAAAACTACCCTGTTAATTAATGTAGGGATTCCCAAACTTGGCCACTCATCAAATCCCCTGAGGTACTTTGTAAAAATACCGGTTCCTGGCTCTATTCAGGATACTGAATCAAGTTAATATAAAGGATATCATTTTTAAGAGCACACCCATGAGATTGCATGGGGGATGGAGGGTACACAATAAATGCATTCTTACTGTTTAACACAAAAAATACTTCTAAGATTCTTATTTTATCAACATTGATAAACCTTCAGTCAGTATACAACCTATTTTAAAATATACATGATAGTCTGAAATGTGGCATCTTTTGTAGTAGTTCTGTTATAAAAGTGTGCTTGTTAATTACTAGTTCTGGTATTATTTCACCATCTGATCATCTTGTAAAGTGCTTATTTCCACATATGGTCATTTCACTTTTGCTAAATGGGCACTCTATAAAAAGTAACATTTTCTAGAACACCTGCTAACATGACATTTCTGTGAAAATAAACGTATTATTGCTAATATTTTCCTCCAAGCTTGGCAAAATTGCATAAACTTACTGAAAACCTACATATTAATTTTAGCTTCATTTAATTTTTGAGATATTATTTCTGATTTTGAATTAGATGTAATCATGAATTAAATAGAATTACTTGGATTACCAACCAACCAGTTTCTCATATATATCAAGGTTATAGTTTAAGCATGTTCTGTAGCTAGAAATTGTTTCCAGAGCACAATGATGAGTTATGGCTTTATTTACAGTTCTATATTTGTAAAAAATATTTTTATTGATTTCAGAGAGGAAGGGAGAGAGAGAGAGAGAGAGAGAGAAAAGCTGCTCCCCGACGCCCCACACTGGGGATAGAGCTCACAACCTGGGCATGTGCCCTGACAAACCCTGACCTCCTAATAGTTCATAGGTCGATGTTCAATCACTGAGCCAAGCAGGCCAGGCTTTACACTTTTATTAACATGACTACTCAAGGGT
>NW_006282203.1:186370-188107 GCF_000327345.1 Myotis davidii
GAGTATGGATCTGTAAAAAACATTTTTAAGATCTCAGTAAACGCATTTTTTCATTTGTGGTGGCCATAGTCAATACAATGCTTTTAAAAAACAAGTGATTAGTCCTTACAGTAGAGAAGAATAAACCAAACTCTGGTCCATGACCACATAAGCATGTTTCAGAGGGGCTTTTTCCTGTAGTTGAGAGGGCTAAATGACATCAAATTCTCTTTCATCTCGAGATTCTGTGGTTTTTAATTGTGACTTTATTTCTGCACTGACCTAAATATGTCATTAGCCAAGCATTTCATATATAAAAATTTGTATAACATCTTAATCTGTTGTGTGTTAATAACTAATGAAGTGCCCTAACCAGTTTGGCTCAGTGGATAGAGCGCCGGCTTGTGGACTGAAGGGTCCCAGGTTCGATTCTGATCGAGGGCATGTACCTTGGTTGCGGGCACATACCCAGTGGGAGGTGTGCAGGAGGCAGCTGATCAATGTTTCTCTCTCGTCGTCGTTTCTAACTCTATCCCTTTCCCTTCCTCTCTGTAAAAAATTAATAAAATATATAAAAAAAATAACTAATGAAGATATATGGACACCAATTAGTACTTTTGCGGCAAAATGGCACCAGAATGTTACTGGTGATTGGACCTTGGTTCAGCAACCTTGGCACTTGAGCTCTGGCTAAGAAAGAATTCAGAGCCAAGACTCAAATACAAGGAAAGGTTTATTTAGAAAGTCACAGAGGGTCAGGATGGAGTGGCTCAGTTTGTTGAGCGTCATCCCATGCACTGGAAAATGCTGGTTGGATTACCAATCGGTACATGCCTGGGTTGAGTGTTTGACCCCCAGTTGGAGAGTGTACAGAAGGACACTGATGTTTCTCTCTCGCTTCAGTGTCTCTCTCTCTCTCTCTTTCTCTCTCTCTCTCTCTCTCTCTCTCTCTCTCTCTCTTTCTCTCTCTCTCTCTCAGCATGCCCTTGGGTGAAGATTAAAAAAATTAATTAATTAAAGTTAAAAAAAAAAAGGCACAGAGGTAGAGGAAGTGAGCTGTGGGAGAAGTGAGCCAGCTGAGCTGTGTGGGCTCAGGAAATAAGTTACAGAGGCAAAAAATGGGCCCTTGGAACTTAGAAGAAAGAAAGCAAGGATGTACACACCTGAGGGGAAGGAGAGGGCAAAAGGCGAGGGGCGCACTCCAGAGAGAAAGAGCACATACTGAGTCCTCCATCCTGAGGGTTTTTATTTGCTCTCTAAAGGCAGAGATCTTAGGGCAGGGGTGGGCAACCCCTGGCACGCGTGCCAAACATGGCACGCCAGTAACTTTTGCTAGCACGCGAAACCCTCTCTTACAGTCTTCCATTTACAATTTTTGTGAACATTTGAATGACTTAAATGTTAAATTACAAGGAACTGGCAAGACACTTGATGTTATGTTTGGTTACATAAAGGCTTTTGAAAAGAAACTGGAAGTCTTTAAAGAGGGATGTGGATGGTGAGAGATTTAGATATTTCCCAAACCTCAAGAGGCACATCAAAGACCTCCCAAAAGATGACAGGACAGACTGTCAAAGCCTTCAAAAGCTGTTTCTAAACATCATAGAGTCAACTATTGAGCAGTCCTTCTCAAGATTGGCAAAATTCAGAGAACTGGAAGAGACAGCACAATTCATGAGGTTTCCAGACAGCATGAAACTGGAGGAACTAAACTTACAAATGTTTTCATGGATAGACATGGCTGGCTTTGCAAAGCAG
>NW_006282203.1:188127-191072 GCF_000327345.1 Myotis davidii
ATCCTTTCCCTTCCTCTCTGTAAAAAAATCAATAAAATATATTTTTAAAAAAATAAATGTATTTTTCATCATCATATACTGTGTTTTTGTCCCTCAAATGAATTTTATTATTTCTTCAAGGTTCTTCACATACGTACACCTTAAGAGATATCAAGTAGGTGTAACATATTCTCAAAAGATTAGGGTTGGCACGCAGAAGAATTTTGAGTCAGAGATTTTGCTGGTTTTGGCACGCATTCACAAAAAGGTTGCCCACCCCTGTCTTAGGGAAAGTCCCAGGGAGGATTTCAATGGAATATTCATCAGCTTTCCAGGTGTTGTTCTTTCAGGGTTGTGGTTCCTACTTCCTGGTTGGTGCCAGGGTAGGGGGTATCAGTCATCACATCTGGTCCTACAGTCCACCATGGCATGTGTGGTGCCACCTTTCCCCCCTTCCCCGTACCCCCTCTGTTAGCCTTGCTGCTTTTCTGGGCCTGGAGCTGAAACACAACTGAGGCCTGGTTTGACCAAAACTCTGTCAATAGACCCGAGATTTTATTCCTAAGGTTATTTGATGTGGGTCAGAATCTCATTGTCCTGAGGGATTAATGCTTAAGGAGTGGTCATGCAAGAGCTTGCACGGAAGTCCTCTGAGGCTCTTCTCCAGCTCCTTTGTTTCTCCTCTAAGGGAGTGGACCACATGATTGGCGACGTGCCATGGGAGGAAAGTCAGGGGAGGGTCTGAACAGCATGACCATCGATATGGAAGTTAGGGGGTCTAAACCTCAAGAGCAGCAATCCCCCCGGGAACAGCGGTCAGCCCGGGGGTGAGGTCCTTGTTTTCCCAGTTGGCCCGTTGCTAGGCACCTGGGGCTTTCCACCCTGGTGATGGTCCATGCCAGGCCTGTTGCTCTTGCTCTGCTCACGCCTGTCTGTCTACTACAGTACAATTTACACAGATATATAGAGAGAAGCACACAATTTTTTACTCAGTGATTATACATTTGTTCACATTACATTTCATTCTCATAACTATATAGGTTAAAATATATTTCTTAAAACATAATAATTTCCTTAGGTACTGCATTCATTATATATTCTAATAATCCTCAAGATTTTCTTCTATATGAAAGTTCTTTTTTTCATGAGATATTTTAAAATCTGAGGCATTGTTTCAGTTGTTTTGAAATGTTGATTTGAGCAGTGTAAGTTGCCAAATATTTTTGCAACCACTAACACACATTATTTAGACATCATGCAGAGACAATTGTTATAGTTACACTTTCATTTAAATTTGAATAGTTTAAATGTATTGCTCTGACAATAAAATTTTCTAAAGCTTTTATTAGTTTGTCACATAAAAATGTTAATAGGTTAATATAACTTTCTGACATGTTACGTACCATGGTATTTTAGCCATTCTTTGGCAAGAATATACAGACAGTCTGACTATAATTTTCATGAAAAGGGCAAGAGGGGGAAAGTGATGCTTTAGTTTGGGTTTGGCTTGCTAGTTGGCTTCATTACCTGGAACCTTGGATAACAGTGTTCAGAATTGTTAAACCCCTTTTATTGTTTAATATGTATGCCCTTTAATTTTATAACAACTGTACATTTGAATTAGGATGCAGTGTATTTATTTACCATTTTTAAGTGCAGTTCAGTGACATTAAGTACATTCACATTGTTGTGCAACCATCGGCCACCATCTATTTTCAGAACTTTTTCATCATCCCAAACAGAAACTTTGTACCCGATAGTACTCCCAACCCCACTCCTGGCAACCCACATTCTACTTTCTTTCCACTGCTGGACTACCATTCTACTTTCTTTTCTCTATGAGTTTGACTATTCTAGATACCGCCTGTAAATGGATTCATGCAGTACTTAACCTTCTGTGTCTGGCTCATTTCACTTAATGTCTTCAAGACATTCAATCATTTTGTAGCATGCATCAGAATTTAATTTCTTTTTAAGGCTGAGTAATATTCCATGCTATGTATATACCACATTTTGTTTATCCATTCATCCATCTATGGACCTCTGGGTTGTTTCCACTTTTTGGCTATTGTGAATAATGCTGTTGTGAGCATTGGTATACAAATATCTGCTCAAGTTCCTCATTTCAACTCTTTTGAGTGTTCATCCAGAAGGGGAATTTCTGGGTCATATGGTAATTTGATGGTTAATTTTTTGAGGAACTGCTGTTCTGTTTTCCAAGGATGATACTATTATTGTCATCATTTAAGTAGAGGAAACAGGCACAGAGAGACTCAGCCACTTGCCCAAGATCTCACAGCTAATATGTAGAAGAGCCAGGTTTGAGCCTAGATGTCTAGCTCCAGGGCCAGTGCTCTTAATCAGATTACTGTACCTACTGTCTCTGCTGTATCAGTTTTAGCAATAATGGAACATTATGCTCTCCTGATTGGGGAAGATTAGCTGATATCAATCTTTTGAGAATTGGACTATATCAAACCAATATTTTTCTTCCTAATATTTCCCTTTTGGGGTTGATTTTTTTTTACATGACTAAGTTGTTATAATTTGTACTCTTAAAACTTTTCCAGAACAGTTCTAGATAATTATACAGGAAAGTCTTTAGCATTAGTCTACAAAATAAAAACAACAATGAAAGGACACTAACATAGTATAGTATTAACAAGAAGCCTGACTCAAGAACTGTCATTACAAAACTTAGAAACATTTCCTTTAATAGGATATTCTATGCGTTGGCTGTTTCGCTAGCATTTCCCAATGCTGTTTACTTTAGGCATCTGTGTAAAAATGCATTTGATGCTATACACTTAAACCAAAGTACCCCTAGAAGTACAGTATAAAAGCCCTAAGCCAGCCATGGGCAAACTACGGCCCATGGGCCGGATACGGCCCATTTGAAATGAATAAAACTAAAAAAAAAAAAAGACCATACCCTTTTATGTAATGATGTTTACTTTGAATTTATA
>NW_006282203.1:196187-212147 GCF_000327345.1 Myotis davidii
AATATCTCCCCTTAACTTGTGTGCCAGATTAACATATAATAGCCATTTCCTTTTAACATGTACTGATTCCTAGGGGATTCAGAATACCTTACATCATTAAGTATGATGTTCTTCATGATTTAAAAATATATATTTTTATTCTTTTCAGAAAGGAGAGGAGAGAGAGATAGAAACATCAATGACGAGAGAGAATCATAGATCGGCTTCCTCCTAGGGATCAAGCCTGCAACCTGGTCATGAGCCTTCAACAGGAATTGAACCATTGACCTCCTGGTTCATGCTGGCCCAGCTGGGTCTTTGTGGGATTTTCATAAGTACTCTGTTGAGGAAGTTCCCTTTCATTCCTAGTTATTTGAGTGTTATATCATAAAACAATGTTGAATTTTGTCAAATACTTTTTTTTGGTCAATTGATATGATCATGTGGTGTTTTTTTCCCCCTGTATTTTATTAATGTGGTATGTTACATTGATTGATTTCATATGCATTCCTGGGATTAATTTCATTTGGTCATGGTGTATAATCCCTTTTATATGTGGCTGGAGTTGATATACTATTTCCTTGAGGATTTTTGTGTCTATATTCATAAGGGATATTGGTTATGGTTTTCTTCTGATGTGTCTTTTTTTTTTTTTGTATCAGGGTAACATTGACCTTATAATATGCATTGGGAAGTATTTCCCCCTCTTCAATTTTGGATGAGTTTGTAAAGGATTCAGTTAATTCTTTAATCTATACACTTTAGATGTGGCACCATATATAAAAACAAGTGGAGACATGTTCTACACTGTGATATGTAACGTGCACTTTCAATATTGGAAAAGTAGAATAGAAGGCACATAAAGAAATCTGATGAGATTGCTTTTCTCTGTTGATTAATTGCAGGATAAATAAGGACCTGTTGTTAAGCTATTTTATAGCAATTTTTACCCATGTTAATGTTAACATGATGGAAGGCATGAAATAATGGCAATATATTTACCACATACAGTAGTACTTTGGAAATTTTTACTCTCTCCTATACTAAGACTTTTGAGAATATTTCTACTATACAGGTTTTCTGGTCAATAGTTAAGTAACTTGGCTTTGGAAAGGTAAGATTGGGAATGGGAATTATCATAGAGCTGAGAAATTTTTGGCTATTATTAATATTTTAAAACATTATTTTGCTACAAAAATTTTAAGCAAATATTTCATATTGGAATCATTTGGCAGGAAAATAAATGTCTGGAAACCTACCCTTAAGTTATTAAGATGCTTCCAAAGACAATGTTTATTTTACAGGGACACATTTGATTTAAAGCCAGTATATGCATTGGTTTCTTTACACATCAGAACTTATTGATGACGATAAGTGAGGAATCACTGTGCTAAGCTAAACTTAGAAATTCATCTTTCACTTTAATCAAGTAAAAATAAATTTTAGATGACTCAGCCGATGTGGCTCAGGGGTTGAGCTGACTCATGCACCAGGAGGTTGCTGGTAACCCAGGGCGAGGGGGCCCATGCAGGAGGCAGCTAATTGATGTTGAGGTCTCTCACTCATCCATGTTTCTATCTCTTTCTTCCTCTCAGTTCCTTTCTCTCTAAAGTCAATAAAAACATATTAAAATAAAGAAATGAAGTTTTAAAAAATAAAATAAATTTTGGATGGATCAGAGTAAATATATTCTTATTTGTAGAAGAAAAAATAATTGACTATTCATCAGACATTCAGAAAAAGGATGATTTTGTCCCTCCTCCTTGTTTTTTTAAAGAATAAGTTTCTTTTTCTTCCCTCTCTCTTCTGTTTTTTTTTTCAAAAATAAATGGAAGTTGTAATGAGTTCTTCCCACAACCCATTGAATTGTCTTGCATATACACTGGGGGCACATCTATTCTGTATTTAGACAAAAATGAAACATTAGAATAATTCTCCTCTAAAGAATTTTTGGATAAAATGAACATCATTTGTACTTGACTTAGGAATGTGACATTAGCACAGTATAAGAAAGTGTACTGTAGCTTTGCGGTAGGCTGCCTTGGGGTGGTTTTCTATCAGCAGCAGTGGAAATATTCACAACTCCGATCGAGACTTGGACTGAGCATCCTCTGATATTCCTGCTAAGATCCTAACTCAGGAACAGCCAAGTGGAGAGATGCATAGGGCCAAGTAGGAGGGAGGGGCGTGGAACTTCCACGGGCTCTCTGGGTGCGATATTCTTCCAGGACCTCCACTTGTTCACCAGCCCGAAAGCTCCTCAAAGGATATGTTTCTAAACTTTATAAGATAAGGAATCTCAATAGCCGTGACTACCCAAGAATGAAAGATAATGGACTTTAAAGGTATTCTTAAATTTAAAAAGCAGATATCAGCTTTGTGCACTGGCAGTGTTCCAACCAGGAGATCTTCCCTAGGTACTATCATGAGTAATAAGGACCCTTCCAGTGCCTCACACAAATTCAAATGTATTCAACTCATTGTATTTCATTTAGATAAGAAGACAGTACACAAGGGTGAATTGTGCAAGATGGATCATCCTGTATAATAAAAGGCCAGAGGCGTCATGACCGGAAGGACTAGAGACCAGACCACCATGGCCCCTCGTGGGCTGGCCCCGCTCCCAAGCAAGCGGTTAGGGGCAATCAGGCAGGCAGGCAGAGTGGTTAGGGGAGATCAGGTAGGCAGGCCAGCGATTAGGGGTGATCAGGTAGGCAGACTAGTGATTAGGGGTGATCAGGTAGGCAGGTAGAGTGGTTAGGGGTGTTCAGGTAGACAGACCAGCAGTTAGGGGTGATCAGGTAGGCAGACAAGTGGTTAGGGGCAATCAAGTAGGCAGGCCAGCAGTTAGGGGAGATCAGGTAGACAGATGGCCCCTCACCAGGCTGACTTTGTCCCCAAGCAAACGATTAGGGGCGATCAGGCAGGCAAGTGGTTAGGGGTGATCAGGTAGGCAGACGGCCCCTCACAGGGCTGGCCCCACCCCCCAGCAAGCAGTTAGTGGTGATCAGGTAGGCAGGCAAGTGAAAGATGGAGGCCAAGGCCAACCAAGCCATCGCACCCCAGCCTGTCACCTGCAGAGGGAGGCCACCAGTGGCAGGGGACGGGGGACAGCGCTGCACTGATGGCAGGCAGTGACAGTGGTGAGGGTGGGGCCAGCTGCCTGCAGCCTGGGAAGGAAAGCCCCAATAGGCCCTGATCTCAGGCCAGGCCTAGGGGACCGAGGGTCCCGGATTGTGAGAGGGCGCAGGCCTGGCTGAGGGACTCCCTCAAGTGCATGAATTTTTGTGCACCAGCCTCTAGTTAAAGAGCAGTTATAACAATGAAAAATCAGAAACAACCTAAATGTCTACAATTTGGCGTTTGGTTAAATAAATTATGATAAAGCTCTATAATACAATGCCAATCACTAAAATGATAATATAATATTTTTGAGAGTGAAAGACACTTAGTTTATTGTTGAAAAATTCGATTACAAAAAGACAAGAGTAATTAACTGTGGTAGGATTTGAAGTGATCTTTACTGAATCTAAACTCTTCCATATCCTTTTCTTCCTCCAATAATCATGATGATCAGAAAGGATATAAGACCGTTTTTTATTTTAGAAAAAACGAATCCAAACTGACCTGGAAAATCATTTGACACAGGTTAAGTCTTTTAAAAAAATCAGGTAGGCAGTTAGATTTTCAAAATCTTTATTATTGTAAGTATTACATGTCCTGGCCGGTTTGGTTCAGTGGATAGAGTGTCGGCCTTCAGCCCAAAGGATCCCGGTTTCGATTCCTGTCAAGGGCACGTACCTCGGTTGCAGGCTTCTTCCTGGCCGGGCCTAGGTCAGGGCATGTGCAGGACGCACCAGTTGATGTGTTTCTTTCACATCGATGTTTCTCTCTGTCTTTCCCTCTCTCTTCCACTCACTCTTAAGGATCAGTTGGAAAGGTATCCTCAGGTGAGGATTAAAAAAAATTATTATATATGTCTCCCATTTTCCCCCCAGTGACCCCTTCCAGCCTACTGGTTAAGTCTTTATTATTTAAAGAGCGCAAAAAATTTAAGAAAAAAAATGGAGGAACTTATGGAGAACATGAACAGATAATATATAACAGAAAATAGAGGTGATAAACCTATGGATCATTATTCAGATTCATTTGTAATCAAAGAAGTGTAGATTAAAATGAGATGGCATTTATTTTTACTTGTTAAAATCAGCAAAAGTTGTTCACTGCCATCTAAGAAAAATTAATATCAATAATTGTAGGATATTCCTTTGGTACTATTAAAAATGGAAGATTATGGAGATTATGTTGCAGCCTGGAAAAAACATAACAGTTGAGTGAAATAATTAGGAATTAAAGTTTTTAAACTAATTAGGTGGGATAGGGAATGAGAGAGAGCAGGATCCCTCAAGTGAGAAAAATCTGGATTCAGTCCCACTCTGCCACTTAGTAATTCTGCAACCTTGGGCCAGTGTATGAACCTCTTTGAACTTTGATTTTTTTTTCTTCTAAAAATGAGATGCTTACCTCTCTGGTTGTAAATGTAGACATAGCACCTGACCAGAAACTGATATAGTGTTCATTCAGTAAGTTTTTGTTGAATGAATGAATGTGGTTACTAAGTGCTATATGTAACAGGTGTATATGAAGAAAGATTAGAGGAAAATACAGGAAAATTATGGTGCTTATGTAGGGTAAAGGGAATATGAGTTAATTGACATTTTCCCCATTTTCTATAATTTGATGGTATTTATAATTAAAATAATTATCTAAACTCAATACTTTTAAAAATCTTTTCCTTTTGGGTGTCCTATTGTACTTAATATTTGAAAAACAAATCTTGAGACTTGATTGCATTTAAAATATTATTTCAAACACCTTGGTGTCAACCTCAACCCCTTTCTTTCTCTCTGCACCTTACATCAAACCTATCAGCAAATCTTGCGGCTCTACCCTTTAAAGTATATACCGGAAACCCTACCATTTCTCACCACCTTCACTGCTACCATTCTGGTACAAGTCACCATCAGTCTCTGACCTGGAATACTGCATAGCCCCCTCTCTGGTCTCTCTGACTCCACCCTTGTTCCTTTCCGGTATATGTATTGATTTTTAGAGAGAGGAAGGGAAACGGAGAGAGAAACATTGATTTACTGCCTCCCACATACCGCCTACCAGGGATGGAGCCCACAAGCCAGGCATGTCCCCCAACTGGGAATTGAAGTGGCAATCTTTCAGTGCACAGGACAGTGCTCAACAAACGGAGTCACACCAGCCCGGGCTCTAGTATATTCTTAACACAATAGCCAAAGTGAATATAAGCCAGGCCATGTCACATCACTGCCGAGAAACCTGCAGTGATTTCTCATCTCATTGAAAGTAAAAGACACAATCCTTAATGTAGCCCCTGTATAGAATCTGTCTTCCACCCCAAAACTCATCTTTCTGACCTTATTTCTTGTCATTCTGTTTTTCTGTTCTCTCTGCCTAAAAATTATGCCTGCAGTTATTTATAGGGCTCTTTCCCCTCCTTTGGTTTGCATTGATGTCAACTTACCATCAAGTAGGCCTCCCCTCATCATACTACCCTTTCCCTCCACCGACACCCCTAGCACTCTTACATCCCTTCCCTGCTTTATTTTTTCCAGCACCATTTGTCTTACTCCAAATCTTTTACCAAATATGTGTAAGCTTATGTATCTCCCCCAATAAAAAATCCCAGGGAGCCCTAGCCAGTTTGGCTCAGTGGATAGAGCGTCAGCCTGGGACCAAAGGGTTCTGGGTTCGATTCTGGTCAAGGGCACATACCTTGGTTGCAGATTTCCCAGGCTGGGCCCTGGTTGGGGTGCACATGGAAGGCAACCAATCGATGTGTTTCTCTCACATCGATATTTCTCTCTGCCATTCTAACATCAATGGAAAAATATCCTCGGGTGAGGATTAAAAAAGTCTCATGGAGGCAGAGATTTTTTGTTCCTTGCTATAACCTGAGCACCGAGAATAGTGTCTAGTACATAGTAGGTACTCCATAAATAGTTTTAAATAAATTACTTTTTAATTGTCTCAAAACCAGTTGTTGCTTTTGTATGCTTCCCATCCCCCAACTTCAGCCCTCAAGTGTAGGAAAAGCAAGGCAGGTGGGCAACTAGTGCACCCCAATCAATATCGGTGGCACCGATTCCTTGGCCTCTCAGGCTACGCTTGAGATAGAGGGTAGGGTGTGTGGGAATGTTCTATATCTTCATCTGGGTGGTGGCTCCATGACTAAATACTTATGCAAAAACTCATGAAGCTGTGCATTTAAGATTAGTGCACCTTTGGTACTAAAAAGCTCTAAAAAAGTTCGTTCCCTTCTTTGAGATCGCCCGAGGAAGTTAACCACGCTAAATGACACATGAAGACGATTAGGAAAGAGTTCTGCATATTCTTTCTTATTGAGAATTTGTAGTTTATTGAAATTTTTCTGTTGAATTCAAAATTAAAGTAAAATAATTTTTATTTACTTTGTCTTTTACAGAGTTAGTAGTAGCAGACTTGCAAAGAAAAATCAGAGAGGCGTTTGAAGTGTTTGACCATGAGCTGAATAATACAGTGGATGTGAGGTTTGGAAATATTTTTTTGTTCTTATTCTAAATTACTGATATAATTCATAAAATAGAAGAGGGCTCTTTTTTCTTTTTTAAACATTCCTTGGATTTATCATGCTATTTTAACTATTTGTGTTGTGGTGCCTTGTAAAAGGTCTTTTTGCTAACTACTGCTTCAGATGCATACTATTTCTTATTCTTTATAGTCTGGTGAGAAGAATATATCTACATTGCCTGTTCCAAACTAATTCTGTGAGTTAGAGAAACTCTACTGTTGCAGTAGTGCTAGACACAAAGTTGGCATTCAGTAAATATTTGTCAAGTGAATGAATAGATTTATTTTAAAACTAGAGGCCCAGTGCATGAAAATTCCTGCCCTGGATGGGGGTCCCTCAGCCTGGCCTGCTCCCTCTCACAGTCTGGGAGCCCTCAGGGGCGGGAGGCGACCCGGCGATCAGGGGAAGGTGACGCCCCATCACACCTCTGCTGCTGCCACAGCTGTCAGCGCAAGCCTTGGCCTGCCCTGGTTACCTGAGCCTTGGCAGCCCTGGGTGGCTGGGCAGCTGCCATTCAAGGCTTGCCTGCGTCTCGGGCTGGCCCTGGGTGGCTGGGAGGCTGAGGGGACTGGGGGTCTCCGGAGGCAGGCACACGGAGCAGGGCAGTCAATTAGCATATTCCCTCCTTATTGGCTGTGGGCACCACCATCAGCCACAGTGGGTGGAGGGGAGCCCAGGTATTGTGTCTGCCACAGCCAGTGGGTTTTCCATCACTGTGTGCAACATGAGATGCCTTGCTGCTTTCCACCAGCTCCCAGGGGCAATTCTGAGGTCTGGAATCAGACTTCCTGAGTTCCAGGCCTGGCTTTGTGACTGTGAGTGACTTACTGATGCCTTCTGGGCCTCAGTTTCCATATTCCCCTCATAGGAGTATTTGACACAGCAGGGTTAGGAGACCCCTGTGTGTCCCAAGGACCCTTTCAGGGGTCTGTGAAGTCTAAAATATTTTCATAATAAATCAAAGACAGTATTTGCTACTTTCAATCTCATTTTTTTTTTCACAAGTGTGTATGGAGTTTTTTAAAAGCTACATTTTATGTAATATTGCAGCATATTGCATGCAGAACCAGATAGTAGAATTCAGGTGTCTTCTATTAAGCCAGACATGAAAGAGACTTGCAAACATGTAAAACAGCCATTCTTCTAATTAAAGTTATTTTTTGGTTTGGAAAACGTAGTTTATTTTCATGAAAATTATGTTATTAATGTAAACGCAGAATGGGTTTTTAAATTGTTCTTTCTAAATAAAGTAATAATATTTTTAAAATTTGATGTTTGATCTCTAATGCAGTACTTAGAGATAAATATAACTCATATTAACAAACTCTTTGAGGATCTCAGTACTTTTTAAAAGTGTAAAGGGGAATTGAGATCCAAAAATTTAAGAACTGCTATTGTCAATGGGCATTTTTATTATTATTTTTATTTATTTATTTAAAAAATATTATTATTGATTTCAGAGAGGAAGGGAGAGAGAGATAGAAACATCAGTGATGAGAGATAATCATTAATTGGCTACCTCCTGCACTCCCACTACTGGGAATCAAGCCCACAACCCAGGCATGTGCCTTTCACTACTAGAATTGAACCCAGGGCCCTTCAGTCCACAGGCTGATGCTCTATCCACTGAGCCAAATGGACTAGGGCTGTCAATGGGCATTTTTAAAACTCTTAGAACATTTTCAGTTTGTGACTAATTTGCTTGGGATTTAATGCTTAGAACAATATTAGGTATTATTATTTAATTTGTTCCACTTTATATTCTTGTGGTAAATAATTTAGATTTATTTTTCCTCTATTTAATCTGGGTTAACAATGTTATATTGTACATACAAAATTCTCATAAGACCTCTTTACTTATTTCTGTTTTTGATATTTTAAGTTCTGAAGCAGTTCATTTTCCTTGTTAAATAGTTTTGAAAGTTGAGGTATATTTTCAAAATCATTATTTAGGAGCAGTTTTATTTTGCCTCATACAAAACATAGGACATAATATATTTTTTATTTATTTATTTATTTATTTTTATTGCTTAAAGTATTACAAAGGGTATTACATATGTGTCCATTTTTCCCCCCCGCCCTAGACAGTCCCCTAGCCTCCCCTATCCCCCAGTGTCTTAGGACATAATATATTTTGACTTACATACATTTTCCTGTTCTGTGTTCAGATTTAAATCAATAATATTGATTGAAAATTACGGTTTTGAATAGACAGTATGTTTATGTGGGATAAAATTCAAAAGGTATAAAAACTATATAGTGACAGGTCAGTCTCTTCGCCTCTAACTCCTGGCTATCCATTTCACCTTTCTAAAGGCAAGATTTGTTATAAGTTTCTCTGATTCTTCTAGAGATTGTCCATGCAAGTACAAATGTGTATGTGTATGTATGTATTTTTATTATAAATATATATAACATAAAATTTAACATTTTAAAACCCATTTAAAAGTTTAATGTCTGATTCAGTTTGGAAAATTATACACACTGGTTATGCAGTTTATTGCTTTTAAACATTAAAAAATTTCAGTTAACAGCTGACAACTGTATTGTTAGTTTTAGGTGTACAACATAGTGATTAGACATTTATGTAACTTATGAAGTTATTGCCTGCATAAGTCTAGTACTCATCTGACACCATTATTAGTTGTTACAATACTAGAGGCCTGGAGCACAAAAATTCATGCTCTTGGGGGGTGCCTCAGCCTGGCCTGAGCCCTCCCGCAGTCTGGAACCCCTTGGGGGATGTCCACCTGCTGGCTTAGGCCCTAAGCTGGCAGTCAGACATCCCTCTGGCAGCCTGTGAGCCCTCGGGGGATGTCCGACTGTGGCTTAGGCCCGGCGAGCAGGGCTAAGCTGCAGTCAGACATCCATAGTGGTGCTGAGGAGGCGGGAGAGGCTCCTGTCACTGTGCTCGCAGCCATCAGCCCGGCTTGTGGCTGAGCAGAGCTCCCCCTGTGGGAGCGCACTGAGCACTCTGCATTGAGCGTCTTCCCCCTGGTGCTCAGTACGCATCATAGCGAACGGTTGTTCCTGGTAGTTCTGCTGTTAGGGTCAATTTGCATATTACCCTTTTATTATATAGGATTATTGACTATATTCCCTATGCTGTACTTTTCATCCATGTGACTATTTTTATAACTGGTGATTTGTACTTCTTAATCCCTTCCTCTTTTTTGCCCACCTCCCCAAACTCTCTATCTATGAGTTTGTTTCTTTTGTGTTTGCTTTAGTTTGTTTTTTAGATTCCATATGTAAATGAAATCACATGGTATTTATCTTTCAATAAATTTAACATTTTAACCATTTTAAGGATACAGTTCCCTGGCATTAAGAACATTCATATTACTGCCATCTATCTCCAGAGTTTTTCATCTTTCTAAACGGAAACTCTGTACCCTTTAAACCAGCGATCGCAAACCTTTCAGACCTCATGGACAACCAGTGTTTGGGGAACCACCATTTGGTGACTGCTACTACAAAGGTTTCCTTAAACCAGCAGTTGCCAACCTTTCAGACCTCACGGAACACCAGTGGTCCGTGGACCACCAGTTGGCCACCACTGCTTTAAACAATAACTCTCTATTTCCCTTCTCCCTAATTCCTGGAAACCACCATTGTACTTCTTATTTCAATGAGTTTGACTTATACGAGGTTCCTCATATAAGTGGAATCATACAATATTTGTTCTTTTGTGTTTGGCTTATTTCACTTAGCATAATGTTCTCAAGGTTCATCCACATAGTAGCATGTATCAGAATTTCCTTACTTATAATAAGGCTGTATAATATTCCACTGTGTGTATGTACCATACACATACATTGTTTATCCATCTGTTCATGGACACTGAAATTATTCTTAACTTTTGGCTATTTGAATAATGTGCTGTGAACATCAGTGTACAAATATCTGTTGAAATCCCCGCTTTCAGTTCTTTTGGGTATAAGCCCAGAAGTGGAATATCTGGGTCATGATAGTTCTGTTTAATTTTTTAACACCACACTATATTGTTTCCCAGGAGCAACACCATTTTACATTCCCACCAGCACAACATAAGATGCTTTTTTTTCCAGTTTCTCCACACCCCCTCCATAACTTGTTAGTTTCTAAATTTTGTTTTTTTTCAAATAACCAGTCTAATGGTTATGAAGTGGTAATGTTGTGGGTTTTTTTTTATATATATTTTATTGATTTTTTTACAGAGAGGAAGGGACAGAGATAGAGAGTCAGAAACATCGATGAGAGAGAAACATCGATCAGCCGCCTCCTGCACATCTACTGGGGATGTGCCCGCAACCCAGGCACATGCCCTTGACCGGAATGGAACCCGGGACCCTTCAGTCCGCAGGCCGACGCTCTATCCACTGAGCCAAACCGGTTTTGGCAAATGTTGTGGTTTTGATTTTTATTTCCCTAATGACTCTTGATGTTCAGCATATTTTCATGTACTTATTGGCCATTTTTACATCTTTGCTGCAGAAATGTCTATTCGAGTCCTTTGCCCATTTTTAATTGGATTGCTGTTTGTTTTTTATGTTGAGTTATATGATATATGTATATTTTTAATATAAGTGAGAGACTATGTAAACCTTTTGCATTTTTCACTGGTCAATATATCTGTGATTATTCTTTGAAAAAATTATCTTTATTGATTTTTTTAGAAAGAGAGGAAAGGAGAGGGGGAGAGAGAGAAATATGGAAGTGAGGACAAAACATCGATTGGCTGCCTCCCACACACCCCACCCCCTATTGGGGATTGAGCTGGCAACCCTTTGGTACACAAGACGGTGCCCAACCAACTGAGCCACACTGGCCAGGGCTGTGATTATTCTTAATACACTAGAGGCCTGATGCATGAAATTTGTGCAAGGGCCTTGGCTCCAGCCCCCACCCACTGCTGCTGTGCCTGGGGGCCTCTGCCGCGTCTGCCACGGCCCCCACCTGCTGCAGCTTTGTCTGGAAGGAAGGACTTCCAGAAGGATGTCTGGTCTAATTAGCATATTATGCTTTTATTATATAGATAAAGAGCTTCCTCATTTATTTGTATGAATGAACCTTAATATATTGAATTAATCTCCCATCAGTGGCTATTTAGGTTGTTTCAAGAATTTTATTATAATAGTCCATGTTGCAGAGAATGTCACAGAATGCATGTTATTTTGCAAAAGTGAGAATTTTTCTCTAGAATAAATTCTTGGAAATATATCAAACTGTATGAAGATTTTTGGTAGGTATTGCTATCTTGACAATATATTCTCTCATTTAATTATTTGAGCGTGCCCATTTCCCCACTCCTGCTTAAATAAAGTTAAAATGTCACACTTCAATTTTTTTTTTTTTTTTTTTTTTACCAATCTGATATGTGAGAAATAGAAGCTTGGTGTTAATTTTCATTTCTGTAATTGTGGACATCTTTTCATATATCTAAATATGATTTGTATTTCCTTTTGTTTGAATTGGCAGTTCATGACCTTTCCCCATTTTTTTTCCATTTTTTCAATCTCTTTATACATTAAAGATCCTAAGCGTTGGCCTGTGGACTGAATGGTTCCAGGTTTGGTTTCAGTCAAGGGCACATGCCTGGATTTTGAGCTTGATCCCCAGTGTGGGGCATGCAGGAGGCAGCCAATCAATGTTTCTCATCATTGATGTTTCTATCTCTTCCTTTCTCTCTCAAATCAATAAAAATATATTTAAAAAAACAACAAATAAATAAATAAATTCTATATAATAAATAGGTAATATGCAAATTGACCATCACTCCAACACACAAGATGGCTGCCCCCATGTGGTCAAAGATGACCACCACAAGATGGTCAGCAGGGGAGGGCAGTTGTGGGCAATCAGGCCAGCAGGGGAGGGCAGTTAGGGTCAATCGGGCCAGCAGGGGAGCAGTTATACATCGATTAGGCTGGCAGGAGAGTAGTTAGGGGGTGATCAGGCTGGCAGGCAGAAGCGGTTAGGGGCAATCAGGCAGGCAGGCAGGCAGGCGAGCATTTGGGAGCCAGCAGTCCTGGATTGTGAGAGGGATGACCGACTGCCCATTTAGGCTCGATCCTGGTGGGCCATTGACATCCCTCGAGGGGTCCCAGATTGGAGAGGGTGCAGGTTGGGCTGAGCGACACACCCCCTCCTCGTGCACAAATTTTGTGCACTAGGCCTCTAGTAGATAAATAAATAAATAAAATAATACTGGGTGTTGTAAATGTTTCCCTCCACGTCCTGCATGGTTCAGGGTTCAGGATCTGGAAGAGGAGCCGCACATAAATGAAAGAGAAGAGACAAGAGATAATTTGGAAATATTGGGGTGCCGGGGTCCAGGCCCAGCAGGCCAGGGGTTCCCAAAGGTGTGGATGGAGTTGGCAAAGAATGTTTTACACGGAAACAGCGTTCAGAGCTCTCTAGCTCTCCTTAGTCTCCGTGGATCTTCCTGTGCCTGGCTGAGGCCACAGAGAGCGATCCCGAGGCAAGCTGAGCCTTTATTTTATAGTCAGAGGTAAACAAGGCAGTGGTTACCATAGTTACACAGTTCTTTTGAATTTCACTTGTTTTGGCCAATTCCTGCACTTCCCTCAGCCCTTTAGCTTCCCGGATAAGATCTGGGGAGCGTTATAAGGTCAAGCCTAATTATGCTAAGAGGACTGTGCCCTCTAAGCTGGGACTTGTTTGTGACTTTGCCAACAGGTCAGTCTGAGGCTTAACCCTATAGCGGCTCCCCACAACTGGGGTTTATTCATGCAATGATAGTTCACACATTTGAATGATAGGAATGACAAACTATGGCGATGTGTGTAACTTGGATAAATTTCAAAAAATGTTGAGTTAAAAAATTACAAAAGGAAGAAAACATATGTGAATTTTAAACACACAAAATAATAGTGTCTATTGTTTATGAATCCAAAGACATTCATGGTTGTGGTCAACATTCTCTTCAGAATTGTGGTTGCATCTGCAGATGGGGAGAAGGGACGGAGAGTGGGACTTCAGCTGTTTCTGCAGTTTTATTGTTAAGGAAAAAGAAGATGAAGCAAAATTTGGCAAACTGTTAATATCTGTTAAATCTTGGTATTGGATATATCAGTTACATTTTTCTATACTTTTTCTGAAATATTTCACAATTACACATAGAAATATTTTTTGAAGAGTGGTTTACATCTTGTCTTTTCACTGTCTCACTTTCCAGATGCTTTGTAAAAGATTGGTTTGCTAATATTAGATTTTTGATGAACTGTGATTAAAAGAATCAAAGTTTTAAAAAAAATATTTTTATTGATTTTAGAGAGAGGAAGAGAGAGGGGGAGAGAGAGAAACAGTGTGAGAGAGAAACATTGATCGGTTGACTCCCTGCACACTCCCAGACCAGGGATTGAACCTGCAACCTGGGTATGTGCCCTGACCAGGAATTGAACTGGCAACTTTTTGGTGCACGGATGATGCTCAACCAACCAAGGGGGCAAAAGAATCACTTAAATTTGTAAAAAACCATCTTAAATTCTATCTCCTGAAATAACAATTGTTAATGTTAGAGAGCTATCATTCTAGACCTCTTTTTATCTATGTGTATTAGGATAAGTGGATAGAAAGGTAGGGATTTAATAAGGAAGAAAGAAAGAAAGAAAGGGAAGGAAGGAAAAAGAAACAAGTTTTGGAAGAAAAAATTCAGAGCCAGAGGCTGAGATTGGTGGTCTCAGGGAGTGTACTTCCTTGGGCTTCTGGGCATATAATTCCTGTGGCCTCTGGGTGTGTACCCTCTGTGGCTTCCAGGTTCATACTCCTCCAACTGTTCTCCTTAACGTAGAAATAAAATATTGGATTCACTTGAAAAATGTCAGCCCTATGAAGTGTGGGAGACTTAATGCAAATGCATAATGGAGAACAGTTCGTGGCAGTGTCTTCCTTAGCTTTGAAAGGTAGAGGGGACACAAACCAGAACATTGCCGTGTGCTCAGAGGACCACCGGCATAGTTGGAAATCTGGTTCCCTCTTCTTTTTCTGTTGGTCGTGTTCTTTGAGGCCAAATAATCTTTAAGTTTCCTCAGGTAATGCAAGTGTATTAAAGGGTATATTTGGAAGTGTGACACAAGGAGTAATTATTCCCGATATGCCACCTCCATGACTGTAGTGTGACTGAAAAAGGGGCCACACACTGAACCTGACAAGCTCAGGGGAAGCCTGCATCGTGGCCTTACAAACTCAGAGACAGACAGTGACCACATAGGATGTTCTGAAATGAACACTTATTAACTAAAAACAGGTGGTCATGTCGTAGGCTGGTATCTTCTTTAGCAAAGGTCAGTCTTTACTTAACAGAGCCTGTGTATTGTCTTTTTGCATCTAAAATAACATACTAATGTCAGGGTAATTTCTTTTTCCAAACCCCTCAGGACACAATCACTGCTCCAGAGCAGAAAACACGCCCCCCCCCCCATTCTTATTATATGTTAAGTAGAGGCCCAGTGCACAAAATTTGTGCACTCAGCCCAGCCTGTGCCCTCTCACAGTTCGGGACCCCTTGCTCCTTACCGCCTGCCTGCAGCGGAGGCTGGAGAGGCTCCCACCACTGCCACTGCGCTCGCCAGCTGTGAGTCTGGCTTCTGGCTGAGCGGCACTCCCCCTGTGGGAGCGCACTGACCACCAAGTGGCAGCTCCTGCGTTGAGTGTCTGCCCCCTGGTGGTCAGTGTGCGTCATAGTGACTGGTCTTTCCACCATTCAGTCAATTTGCATATTAGGGTTTTATTATATAGGATTGTTAACTATCTTATACCTGCCTATGTAATAGAAGTATGTGTTTATTTCTTTTACTTTTTATCCAATTCCAGATCATTCCCCTCCACCCTTTGTTTTCTCCTGCCTCCCTAATCTATCACCTATGGATTTATGTCCCCCCGTTAGGGGTTCCCCTTTTGATTCTGATGTATAAAATAAGTGGTAAAACTGCCATTTTCCAGAGCATTTTCTCAATCCATTGAGGTTTTGCTTCCTGGCAATTGTCATCAGTTTGACTCAAACTCAAAAAATTTCTTACAGGTTTGGATGTTTCTTATGTTGACAGTAGTGTTAAGCCACTGGGTGGAGGAGTTTGTTAGAGCACTGACCATTACCCTCACAGAGAGTCAGTATTGAATTTTCTCCACAAGAACCCAGAAAGGTTAGGGACCCCTACACATCTTGGTGGGTTATGTCCTAGGCCAGCCGTGGGCAAACTACGGTCCACGGGCCGGATCCAGCCCGTTTGAAATGAATAAAACTAAAAAAAAAAAAGACCGTACCCTTTTATGTAATGATGTTTACTTTGAATTTATATTAGTTCACACAAACACTCCATCCATGCTTTTGTTCCGGC
>NW_006282203.1:212414-213305 GCF_000327345.1 Myotis davidii
TCAAGTAGTCTTTTGGTTAATTTAAAGGCATGGCAGCTACTAACCCATAGCCACCTTCTATTTCATGTTTGTTTGTTTTTAATTACTGAGAAGTACCACTCAAGTCTCTACTTTTTTCTGAAAACTACAGATGCATTTACAAAACAATTTCCAACCTACCACTGAGAGCTTATTTAGGCCATCTTTCCTTCGCTCACCTAACTCTAAGAATATTGATGTTTTTAACTAAAAAATGTATATTTCTTGTCTCTCTCAGATATAAACTTAATAAAGACAAAATGGCTTTACTTTAGGGTTCTGAAATGTGTATAGCATTGTCTTCTATTTACATATAGTGTCAAGAATATTACCAGAGTGTATATAATTAGTTGTGTGGAGTTTTTAGGAAATGAATCAATTAAGGTGGGTTAGGGGTCATTTAGTGATGGATCTTGTTTGCTGCCCTAAGGAGCTCAGAGGGTATTATGCTAAATGAAATAAGTCAGTCAAGGCAGGGCAAATACCATATGATTTTACTTATATGTGTAATTTAATGGACAAAATAAATGAACAGGGAAAACAGAAGCAAACTCATAGATGCAGAAAATAAACTGATGGTTGCCAGGTGGGAAGAGGGATGGGAGGCTGGGTGAAAAGGTGAAGGGGTTAAGAAGTACAAATTGGCAGTTACAAAATAGTCACAGGGATTTAAAGTATAGCATAGGGAATATCTACACTAATAAAAGAGAAACATGGTAATTGGTGTACGACCGCTACCCTTCCCATTGGCTAATCCCCCTGTCACTCACAGAGTAGGGCCGGGATATGCAAATTAACTGGCAGCCAAAATGGCGGCCGGCAGCCAGGCAGCTGATGCGAACAGGGAGGCTTGCTTGCTTCAGTGACGGAGGA
>NW_006282203.1:213849-223905 GCF_000327345.1 Myotis davidii
GGGCCCTACCCTGCGCGTGTCTGAGGGTGGCATCGCAACCTCCTGATCGCCCTGCTCTGTGCATGACAGGGGGCCGTGTCCCAACTCCCCAATTGGCCCTGCTCTGAGCCCAACCAGGGGCTGCACCTAGGGATTGGGCCTACCCTCTGCCACCCGGGAGCAGGCCTAAGACAGCAGGTCGTTATCTCCCGAGGGGTCCCAGACTGCGAGAGGGCACAGGCCAAGCTGAGGGAACCCCCCTTCCCCCGAGTGCACAAATTTTTGTGCACTGGGCCTCTAGTATAGTTAATAATCTACACAAATAAAAGACAAAGATGCTAATTGACTGTATCTTTGCTAGCCCATCAGCCAATCAGAAGAGTATGCAAATTAACCCAACAAGGGTGGCCGTTAAATTTGCATACTGCAGGTGGGGCGGAACAATGTGATCCGACACCCGTCCTCCGCCATCCGGGCCACCCTTGTGCGACCCGGGGCGGCAGGGCAGGGCTGCGTGATCGGCCACCCACCATGCCACCATCCTGGCCTGCCATCTGTGACCCAGCGTGGGATCCGGGCCTGCCATCTGCCACCCAGGGAGCGGGCCTAAGCCAGCAGGTGGTTATCTCCCGAGGGGTCCCAGACTGTGAGAGGGCACAGGTCGGGCTGAGGGACACCACCCCCCTCTAGTATTGTAATAATTGCACTGGACTTCTAGTATTGCACTGGACCTCTAGTATTGCACTGGACCTCTAGTATTGTAATAATTACGTATGGTGTCATACTTAACAGGGGGTCACTTCATAAGTTATATAAGTGTCTAATCACTATTCTGTACACCTGAAACTAATATAATGTTAAATGTCAACTATAATTGAAAAAGAAAAAAAGATTAATGCATTCAACCACATAAGATGTTTTTAAAGCTAAAAAAATTAGAAAAATCAAGAGATAAATGTTATTTGCAAAACACTGATATCCCTAATATGTAAAAGTGGTAATTATCTGAAATTATGATTAGCCATAAATCTCCATTCTTTGACCATAGAGAAAAAAGAAATTTAGTATGCCATTTTTGTAAATTTTAATTTATTCATTATTTAAAAAACATTTTATTTTGAAATTAATTTTAGAGTTATAGAAATCCAAGAAATAATACAGTGTTCCTGTGTATCCTTCGCTCAGCTCCCCCTAATGGTCATATCCCACAGTGCTAATATCTAAAGATCTTACCAGACTTTGACGAGCTTTTCCACTAATTTCCCTTCTCTCTTCCAGGATCCAACCCAGAATCCTATGTTGCATTTCATTGTCTTGTCTCTTTAGTCCTCCAATCTCAGACAGTTCTTCAATGACCTTGATATTGTTGAAACGTCCTTGCTCAGTGATTTTGTGGAATGCCCCTCATGTTAGGTTTGTCAGATGTCCTCTCATGCTTAGATTAAGTAATGCATTTTTTGCAAGAATATCATGGAAGTAATTTCATTTTCTTCTCAGAGCATGATGTCAGAGCATACTTGATGGTGCTATACTAGTATTGAATTCCTGACGATGTTAATCTTGCTCCCTTGGTTAAGGTAGTGTCTGCCTGTTCCCCACTATATACAGTTATTATTTTTTCCCTCTGTAATTAGTAAATGTCTTGGGGGAGTTACTTCAAGATTATGCAAATATCCTATTTCTCCTCAAAATTTGCCCATTGATTTTCGCATCCATTGGTTGATTTACTTATAACAAGGATTACATAGTGATTGCCAAATGGTGTCTCAGCGTTGTTTACAGAAGGAAACTCCAGGACAGTGTGCCTTTTGTCTGGGCAGCAAGCAGCCATTTGGCAGTGCTGAATTTGGAATTATTTAGACCTTTCACAACAATGACAAATGTTTCAGTCAGTTGATTTAGTAAATGTTAGGGTTGCCGAAGGAGGATTGCATGAGGCCAAGAGTGGTAAGGGATTCTAAATTAATTAGGTCATCTGGAGACCAGATGGGCTGAGCCCACCAAATGGCGCCAGCACCCAAGTGTGGGGAGGCAGAGGTTTCCAGGGACTCTAGGTGGGCTTTTTCTTTCTTTCTTTTTTTAATATATTTTATTGACTTTTTACAGAGAGGAAGGGAGAGGGATAGAGAGTTAGAAACATCGACCAGCTGCCTCCTGCCCACCTTCTGCTGGGGATGTGCCCGCAACCAAGGTACATGCCCTTGACCGGAATAGAAAAAAGGGAGAGGGATAGAGAGTTAGAAACATCGACCAGCTGCCTCCTGCCCACCTTCTGCTGGGGATGTGCCCGCAACCCAAGGTACATCCCTTGACCGGAATAGAAAATGGGACCTTTCAGTCCGCAGGCCGATGCTCTATCCACTGAGCCAAACCAGTTAGGGCTAGGTGGGCTTTTTCGGCCGAGAACTCTCTGGGTCTGGATCCTGGGAAAGTCAGGAGGGAAAAGATAAAGGTCTGAGCAATGGAATGTGGTCTGAGCGAAGGGAGTGTGGGTGGTGACGTGGTCTAAAGGTCAGTTCCAGGGCAGGGGTATCGATTTAATGATTTTATTAGGCCTAACAGTAAACATTTTTAAAAAATATATTTTTATTGATTTTAGAGAGGAAGGGAGAGAGAGAAACATCAATGATGAGAGAGAATCATTGATTGACTGCCTCCTGCACGCCCCCAACTGGGGATCAAGCATGCAACCCTGGACATGTGCCTTGACTGGGAATCCTGATTCATAGGTTGATGCTCAACCACTGAGCCATACTGGCCGAGTGTTTTAGTAAACATTTATTAAACCCTTGCTATAACCAAAGCATCTATGAGAAATATGCAAAAGGCATAGTGGTGCCGGTTTGCCCTGAGTCTTTTTCTCTGCCACTACTTTTCACCTCAAATCATTCGAACCACCGTGATCTGTTCTAAGAAGATATTATTGCAAAGAGTGCTGAGCGCCAGAATCTCCAGAGTCAGGGGCTGGGGACAACTTCCTGTTTTGCTCCATACTAGTTACGTTCTTAGAGGGTGAGTCAGGTAACTTCTCCAAGTCCTAGTTTCCTTATTTTAAGATGAGAGGCCCGGTGCACTAATTCGTGCATGGGAGGGTCCGGCCCGCCCCATCGGGCTGAGTGGGGGTGGGGCCGGCTGGGGGTGGAGGGGCCGCAGGTGGTTGGCTGGCTGCCCCCACCCCCTGGTCAAACTCCCAGTTGAATTCTGGGTCGAGGGGACAATTTGCATATTAGCCTTTTATTATATTGGATGGGGATTCTAATATGGACTGATATGAGAATGAAATGAGTGAATGTATATGAAAGTATTTTTTAATTGAAAGACATTTTTCAAACTATGAAGTTCTACAAATTAATTTACTATTTAACAAGTATGTATTGATTCCCCCCAGTGTGTAATCTCCTTCTAGGTGTTGGAATATAGCAGTGAAAGGCCTCTGTCCTCATGGAGTTTACACTTCAGAGGAAAGAGACAGTATAAAAGTAAATAGATAAATAAATGCAATTTCAGGTAGTAATAGTGCTGTAAAGTGAAAACCTAGGATGCTGTAATAAAATGTGCTATAAGAAAATAAAACAGTGATATATTAGAGAACTAGGGGTGTTAGGTGGGATGAGACAGTGTAGACATTGTGGTCAGGGAAAGTGTCTCTGGAGCTCATTGCTGAGTTGAGATCTTTAAGTTAGAAGGAGTCAGCCATGTAAGGACTGGGGACAGCCAATACAAAGGTCCCGTGAAGGGGAGGGGTTAGTGTGTGAGAGAAAACCAGAGCACGGCGTCCTCTGATGTAGTGAGAGTGGTGTGCGGTCGGGCAGAACTTGGCAGAGGCAGCGTGATGTCGCCGTATAGGCCATGCCCAGGAGGTTAGGGTATCAGTGCAGTGGGAAGCCGTTCGAGGGTTTTACGCAGTGGAATTACATGATGAGATCTTTATTTTGAAATGATTATTCTGGTTGCTGTGAGGAAATGGATCAAGGTGGTTGGTAAGAGAAACAGATTGACTATATGGAGGCTATTGTGCTGGTCCTGGCAAGAGAGAATGGTGGTCCAAAGAGAGTGGTAGTGGCAGGAGTATAATAACTATTATTATTGTTATGGGCTGAGTTTTGACCCCTGAAAGTCATGTCTCTAATGCCCAGTACCTCAGAATATAACCTTATTTGGAGATAAGGTCTTTAAAGATGTGCTTAAGTCAAAATGAGCTCTAATCTAATCTGACTGCTGTCCTTATAAAAAGAGGAAATTTGGCCCAGCCGGCGTGGCTCAGTGGTTGAGAGTTGGCCTATGAACCAGGAGTTCATGGTTCAATTCCGGGAATTTGGCAGAGGCACGAGGGATGCATGTGCAGGGAGGAAAGACCAAGTGAGGACACTATGAGAAGATGGCTGTCTGCAAGCCAAGGAGAGAGGTCTCAGAAAAGCCAACCCGCCAACACCATGATCCTGGAGGTCAGCCTCCAGACTGGGAGGAATACATTCTGTTGTTTAAGCTGCCCAGTGTGGTGTTTTATTATGGCAGCCCTAGCAAACTAATAGTTACGATCATGATGATGGTGGTGGTGCTTTCTCATTAAGTTAGCTCATATGTGTACTTACTTGAGTGTATGTGCTTTCTCCCACTGGATTGTGCATTCCATGGTTAGCGCAGGGACCGTGTCTAATGCTCGACAGTAACCTCAGTGCCTAAGGCAGTGCCTGAGCCATAGGAAGTCAGGGTTCTTCATATGGGGGCTACAAACTCTAGCACATAGGACAGGGTAAGAAATAATCATGTAACAAGTTAGAACCAGAGGGTTTTCTGAAAGCACATTTCAGTAGCATAAAAATGACTGTCACTTCATTAGAGGGATATTTGGAAAAAGAGGCTTTTTTTTTTTAGCAGTTCTGCAAATAAGGAGCTTTAGCCATTATTTCAACTTCATTCCATGGCTTTGTCAAAATAGGATTAATTTGTGAAAAATGCCTTCCTTGAGGGCAAGGCTTTCTCTGTGTTGTCTGCTCTACTATAAAGTGGTTCTAGGCACATAGTGGTGTGCAATAAATATTTATTAAGTGAATAAGAATAATTTCACCTCTTTTGTTCCTTCTTAGGAATTTTTGAATTGCTTTTAATAGTCTCTTATACTTAGCCCAGTGTCAGTTATTCCATAGAGGGTAAAATATTTTGCCTGTTCTTTTCTCCCTTAGCATTGCATCAGTTATCTTGAATCAGGTCTTCACTTTCTGATGTTTTGACCTTAGATTGCCCTTAAACTGAAGTCTCACAACCTAGCTCAATGGCACTGGCTCCACCTTGTGTCAGAAACGTGATATCACACCCACTGAAGGCTGGCTTACCAAGAATCAACCTGCCCCTCCCACCCCCCTCAAACATTTTAAATGGCCCAAATGCTCTACATAAATCAAATGGTGATGTCACTCTTGGGCAACCTTATTGTGACTCATTTGTTGTGAAATGACTTTGTCTCCATGTTTAGTACTATAGTGTATACTCCAAGTACAGAAACAAGTTCTTAATATGTAACCATAAAGGCTTTTGGAGTTAGTTTGTAGTTCATACCTAGAATTAATGGCCTGGTCTTTTTCTGGCCTCTGTTTTTTCTTGCCCTGCTCCTTTTTCCTGACCTTTGGGAGCCTTACTACGCCTAAGTTGGCTGTATGGTTCTCCCAGAATGGCAGTTTCCCAGCTCCTTCCAGAGGCCATCTGGAGTTCTCCAGGGCCCACTGACCCCTCTGCTGCATTCCCAGGTCGTGACACAAAATTCCAGAGTGAAAGGAGCTCACAGGGTCACTGTATTCTGTCCTCTGGGCATGTTTCAGGACAGAGAGCAGGAGAGCTCTGAGTCATCTGTGTTCCTGCTTTAATTTCCCTTTCCTGTCCTCCCAGGGACTCTGTGCAGGACCTAGGGAGGCCTCCTGAAGAAATGCACCTCATTCCATTGCCTTTTGAGGAAGGAACACATTTGAGAAGAATGGCCTGTTAGTATTTAAACATCGCCGCCCTTCCTCTACCTCTGCCCTAGGTTTATGTTCTTAGTCACCCTCTACCTGGCCTTTCCTGGGCAGTACTGTCAGCCGGCCTTCTTGGGCCAAAGGTCACTCTGATCACTTTGCTGGGAACTGCTCACCGTTTGAGAGCCTGAGCCCAGTGCTCAGTACACGTCAGCCATGCTGCCCGGCTCTCACCCTGTGGCAGCTCACAGCGCTGCCTTCCTCGTTCCGCCATCTCTCCACATACTTCTTAAGAGAAAATTTGCTGCAAGGAACAGTAGACCCATAGCAGCCTCATCCCAGCTCAGACTGCACGATATTTTAGATCTACTCAGTGTTGTCACGTTTTCAATTTCAGTTCTACAGTGCTGTGTAAACAGGTTGTAACTCGTGTATTTCACTGTGAAATTGAAGGTTAAGACATCCTTGATAATCAACATTTCAAGCCAAAGTGATAAAAATAGCATAACACAAAAAAAAGCCAGTTGTTTTATAAGTAGTTTATAAAAGGCAGGATTTCTGTTATTATTCCTTATTACTTTGGTTTGATTGCTGAGACTGAAATGTGCTTATGTGTATTTTTAAAATAAACACTTTTTCATAAAAAAATTTCAAACTGCTAAACAAATAGAAGGAATGGTGCACCGAACTGCTGTGCACTTTCACCTAGATTCCCCAGTTCTCAACATTTTGCCAAATGAGCTCTTGCTTGCATGGACTCACTCTCTGTCTCTCTCCATATACAGGGTGTCCTAAAAAATGTTTACACACATGTTGAATATTTATAAAGGCAGGGTTTTTAAAAATACATTTTATTTTCAAAATTGAGCTATCAGCTGTTAAAGTGTGTGCACATTTTTTGGGACACACTGTATGTACACATTTATGCATTTTATTATTTAATGATTATTTTAATTTTGCTGGACTATTTAAGTAAGAGAGAGAGGAAGGGAGACGGATAGAGAGATAGAAACATCATCGATTACCTCCAGCACGCCCCCTACCGGGGATTGAGCCTGCAACCTGGGCATGTGCCCTGACCGGAAATCGAACCAATGACCTCTCGGTTCATAGGTTGATGCTTCAACCACTGAACCATATCAGCTGGGCCAGTGTATATTTTCTGAGAACAGGAGCATTCTCTTACATAAGCTACAGATTTTGTGTGTATTTTTAAAGATAATCTTAGAATCAGAGCGTTGGGGAGGACTTTAAGAGTCATTGCTCATTCCTCTGCTTCTTGCAGATAAATTCTTTGACAGAACAAAATTGATATTTTCCCAGGGTGATAAACAGGGACCAGGTCTGTAACATAAGTGTGTGAATGAGAAGGTATACGACAGTTCTCATGACATGTATGTATGCACTATATAAACACACCAACACTATGCAAATAAAACCTTCTCTGGGGGCCAGGTCTGTCCCTGGACCATCACTTTGTGACCCTGGATCTCTCTTCCAGGCTCCCATCGGGTGGAATTTCCAGATCTCTCTTTAGAAGCACCTGTTACAGTCAAGAAGTTCTCCTTTAAGTCTAATTAAATTCTCAGCTGAGATTTATGCAAGTCAGCAGTGTGCGATGGTTAAAAATACGGATTCCACGTTCCTGTGTTTGAATCCTTTCCTCTTTTTACAAACATCTTGGGGTAATTACTTAACTTTTCCTCATCTGTAAAATAATAGTACCTACCACACAGAGCTAATGTGAGGATTAAGTGGGTATGAATAAAGCACTTTAAAACGGAGCCTGGAAGACTTATAAAAACTTGCTATCACTGTATTCTATTAATACTAACCCGACAGCCTGGAGGCATTTTTTCTCACCTCCAGACAGATCATGATCATGGTATAAGGGATATGAGTGAGATGTGAAGACTGTTCTTTCTACAAGTCTAGGGGAGATGTCTGCTTCTAAGCCAGAAAGCTAATTAACCTGCTTTTCTCACCTGCCAGGGACTTTGTTTCTGTTCTCATCCTGTTCTACTTGTCCCTCCTCTCAGACTCTCCCCAGCTCCCAGATTCCCCTCGTCCCGTGGAGGTTGCTGCTTGAATATGTTGGCTATAGGGGACTCTGAGCAAGTTACTTAACTGTGTCCTCGTCCCAAAAAGGAGGTTCAGGTGTATGTTCTAAGACTCTTGACCACTTTCCCCCCAGAGAGATCGGAACCATCATCAGGTCCCTGGGATGCTGCCCGAACGAAGGGGAGCTGCATGATCTGATTGCAGAGGTAAGTGGCCGAGCAAGGGTAGTCAGCAGACTCTGTGACTCTGGTCCTTATAATTGAAAACCTTTTACCCGAAAGTAAAAATGCCCTGAGCTGCTAAATGTGCTCAATGAAAACATGAGGGCAGCTATGTGAATTATCCAAGCAGCAGGGTCTGAAAGAATTAATATCAGGTCTTGAGAAAATGGCTGTAACTAAGTAACGCAATGAGAGCCCACATTAGGTGGTATCTTCTCTAAAATTAGTTGAAGAAAGGCTGGTAGCCACAGGGACTGACTATATACAGAAAGGGTATTGACAGATGACAGGAGCATCTATACATATATATCAAAAGCCAGTGACCTTAATGGCCATAACAACCGTAATGATGGGTCGCTATGATGCCCACTGTGGCCAGCCAACAAGCCCGATTGGGGTGGGGCCAGCTGGCCAACCTCATGGCCCCGCCCCCCTGCCAGCCTGCCCCTGATCAGACTCTCCCACCCCGATCAAGAGCCAAGAGCTGGCCGTGGCCAAATGCCCCCTCCCTTCTCCCTGGCCAGCCCTGTTCCCAATCAGCCCGCCCCATCACAAGAGGCCTGTAGCCCCTCCCATCGGCCTGCCTGCCCCTGATTGCACTCCCCCACCCCAATAGGGGGCGGGACTGGCCAGCCCCTCCCCTTGGCTGGCCATGCCCCTGATCCAGAAAATAACAACTCAGTACTTTACAAATGTCCATTACTATGTTCATTATTATTATCAGTACTATTTCTAATATTATTAAGAACCATCCCAAATGCAGCCCCTCCCCCTGCTGGCCGCACCCCTGACTGCCCACCCACCCCAATAGGGGGCAAGCCCACCAACCTCCTGCAGCCCCTCCCCATGGCCGGTCCTGCCCCCAGTTGGCCCCCCAACCCCAGTCAGGGGTGGGGCCCGCCAGCCAATTGCCCATGGCCCCTTACCCCAGCCGGCCCAGCCCCGATCTGCCCCTATTGGGGCCAGGCCAGCCGGACGCCACCCTTGCACAAATTCATGCACTGGGCCTCTAGTTCTAAATAAAATCAGTTCAAAGGGGATAGATAGAAGCAGAAGTAGAGATTGTAAGGAATTTATATTTATTTGGAAATGTTGATGAAAGGGGCCACATGCTAACCTGACAAGCTCAGGAAAGGCCTACATGGCAGTCTTGCAAATCTAGAGACCTAAAGTAATCCAAAGGATGGCCTGAAATTAAACTTTAACTAAAAGCAGTTATGGTGGGTAGTTACGTCCTAGGCCTGTATCCTCACTGACAAGGTCAACCTTTACCTATCTGTCTTTTTGCATCTATAATAACATATCCTTGAAATGTCTGGGTAACTTGTAACTTCCCTTTTTCTGGACCCCTTGGGGCACAACCTAATGTGCCTGGGTGCCAGACAGATACCACAAATTCCTTTATTCCCTCATGTTAATTGTTGACTGTTGGCTATCCTACACCATCTAAGTTTGTGTCTATCATGTTACTTTTTATCCAATCCTAGAGGTTCACCTCTCCTCCCTCCCCCTCTCCCCCCCGCTTGGCTTTCTCCAGCTTCTCTAGTCTATCACCAGTGGATTTCATGTAACCCCCCTATGTCCCTCCTTTGATTGTAATGTATAAAATAGATGAAAACCTGCCATTCTCCAGAGCGCTATCCCAATCCATTGAGATACTGCTTCCCGGCAATTGTTGACAGTTTGGCTCAAATTCACAAAAATTTTTTACAGGTTTGAATGTTTCTTACATTAACATTAAAAAGGACAATATTGCCCACCTTCAAGGGTAAGTCTATCATATTTCCTTATTTGCAAGTTATATATTTTTAAAGTTTATTTTTAATCCTTATCCGAGGGTATTTTTC
>NW_006282203.1:224706-226960 GCF_000327345.1 Myotis davidii
CTCAGCGTTTCTGCTTCTCTCAGGCTGGTCACCACTTACGCCAGGTGTCTAAGGAGCCACCCTCTCCTGTCATCCTTGCCTAGGGTGTTAGGTCCTGTGTCCTGAGAATATGCCCAAAGCCAGTGAATTCTTGCTGATCCAGTCTTCTATTCCAGCACCTTCGACAAACGTCCAGCCAATATCGGGGGCACGTTCGTGCCAGCTAATTCCTTGGGCTGTTTCAGTGTATAGACTCTTTCTTCCCTTGCCAGGCCTGCACTTCCCAGCCTGATGGCTATTCTAGGGTGTAAGCCCAGTATCCTGTGTGCCTGCTAGGGGAGGAAAGGGGCAGTTTCTGAGGGCACTGTGGCCTGGCCAGGGACGTGTCTGCAGCGCAGCGGTGTGCTGCCTCCTACCTGGGTGCAGACCGGCGTGTCCGGGGTCTCCACCGAAGTCTCCACCCCATGTTTGAGTGTGCCAGGTTTTTGCGGCCAGGGCCCTGACCTTAAATACCAGTCTTGGCTGTGCCGTTCAAACTTTCATGCCTTTGATTTGTGGATGTCGAGCTGTGGCCCACAGGCCAATCCTCCCCACAGCCTGCTGTGGACAGCATGCTAAGAGCTGCTTTTACATTTTCCATGGGTCTGAATACTCTCAACAGTAAAGATAAATGGAAAAGAAAGAAAACAAGAAGTGCAGAGGCTGACCACCCCGTTTGATATGTTGCCGAGTCTGCTCTGGCACTGCCGTTGATAAGGGCTTCCTTGTAAGCCATCGGGGAGGCTCCCGGGCTTTCATATGTGGTTTGCACCTGCTTGGCAATGGCCCTCAGTTCCTCCTCATTCTCCTGCAGGGCATCAGTGCCACCCACAGTCACCTCAGCTGTTTGCAGGCCGTGTTCTCCCCGTCTTTCAAATGCTTGGATCATGGCACCTGCAGAGGCATTTCTCTTCCCTGGATTTTCCCAGGCCACCTCTGGTTAAATCTTTAGCAATGAACGGCCAAAGACTGTCCCCAACACCACTCCGGACAGCATCCTTCTTGCCTGCTTGGCAGAGAGGGAACCTGTCTCAGCTCCACCTCATCACCTGTTTCCTCCGGCCACTCCGGCACCACCTGTGATACTTTGGGTGCTGAGAAGCAAACAGTGAGCATTACCTGGTCAAGAGGTTTACTGTGGAAAACTGAGGGGAACATCAGCCAGGGGAGGCCAGGAGAGCCATCAGAACACAGTACAGGTCTGATGCCTGTGAAAGAGGGAGGGAGGGAGGGGTGCCTTAGACTGAGCAGCTCTAGGAGTGGAGAATTCTCAGTCCCAACTTGCCCATCAGAGGAGTCCCCCTCCTCAAGAATGGCACTTATGTAAGTACCCCCACCACTCAGTTACTGGCTGAGAGCAGCATAGTGTGGCCTTGGCGTAGACTTGATGGCTAGAGACAGCATTTAATGATGGTTCCTGCGGTTGGGGGTCTGAGGTGGGTTTTCCTGCTGCCGCAGTTGTCATCTGGGAGAGCCGTAATGTGAGCCAGGGGTTGAATGTCCAGTCGAATATGGCCAGGGAGTTGGCTGCCCTGGATTTTCTACCTCTGAGCTCACCATGGCCTGCCTCTAGTGTTCAGGAACGGACGGAGAAGAAAGCTGCTTAGGGATAAAATGAAAACCCTCATCAGGGCCAAGCAGCAGGGCCTGGGAGAGTGAGTGGAAACATTCCCAGCCAGGTAGGTCAGTGACAGATCAGAACGGGGCCCGGCTTATCCTGGAGTTCCGTCCAGGGGTAAAGAGATGATTCGATAACAGCGGCGACTGTGCTAGTGTTGTCCTCAGCATATCTGTCTCTTAGTCAAACAGCGTTCCTACACATCTGGCATTGTGGAAGGCGGGAGAATGGAATCGATCTCTGATTTATGTCAGGTTAAATGATAGAGTTAAAGAAGTGTAGACCTGAGGTCCTTTGGGGATTATCTAGTATTGGCTACCAGCCATTACTTCAGAATAGAAACAGGTGAAGTTGGGCTGGGAGTGGGTGCTGGGAGGAATGTGTTGTACAGAGATTACTCTGAGTGTGTTGTTTTATTGTAGTTGGAAGAAAATAATAAATGGTGCTAAGGCATGATCAACAGCAGGGAAATCGACAAAAGTGATTTTTCCTCTCTTACATGAATGTACAACATTTATAAGTAAAAGTATTTCATAATTTTATATAGAACACAACCAGGACTAATACAAATTAAACTAATACAAATTTTTATTTTAAATATTTTATTGTGTAAGTAAC
>NW_006282203.1:227194-254502 GCF_000327345.1 Myotis davidii
ACCAGAATCAAAACAATTCTTCCACACTGTTATCTAATTTTTAAAAACTAACATTTCAAAAAGGAAACCCTGTCATACAACAACATGGATGAATTTGAAGATATTATGCTGTGTGAAATCTGCTAGTCACAAAAAAGGCATATACGTCCCGATTCCATTTATGTAGGCAGACTCTTAAGAACAAAGTCTTTCTGTTGAAGGTGCATTGAGTTCGAATACAATTGCTTTATAAAATGTAAAAATGAACAGTGATATTTAAAAATTAACACGTTATTATATATGTGATTCTGAGTGTATCTGTGGACCTAATATGTTTATATATTCAAATTGACCAGAATTCCTTCAGGGAATTTTCTCATTAGGGAGAATGAGGATCACTCTTTATTCATCTCTCTATTCAGATCTATATTGTTAGTAACCATGGCTCCCTTGCTTAAACCAAATCTCAACCCAGGATGAAGCTTTCCTCCCAGCTATTGCATGCAACAGAGTTTCAAACAATTGCTTTTGGTGTAGATGGATGGAAGAGGACCTGGTGGTGACCATGGCTCCAACACCTGTTGCCTCTGCCACGTAGGCGAGGACACCACTGAGGGTAGGAGGACACTCAGGCCCAGGTGGAGAGAAGCTGACACTGAAGGACATGAAACACTTGGTGCAGCGGAGCCCCTCAGGCCCCCTGCCACTCCTAGAGGATAAAATGGGGAAGTTAAAGGCTTGATGGCCACTGATTCCCTCACAGCTCCAAATTGTAGAGACTCACAGTTGGAAGGGACCTTATCAATGACCTGATTTAGCCACCTGTTAATTCTTGGAATCTGATGGTTCAGTCATTTTTAAAAATATATACTTCTAATAATAAGAAAGGGACTTAAAACCCTAAAGAATCTCATATCCTAATTTTTGCACAACAGCCTCTGGAATTTTTAGAGTAAATTATTTTTCTAAAATAGGCAGATTTACAAATTTCATATGATAGTTTTGAGAAATGTCAATGAATTTTTATTATTGTATCCAAGGTAGAGAAATATTTTTTAAATTATATTTATGGTTTGTTTTGAAACATGATTTATGTTAAGATTTTCATATGTGGTATTTAGAGTTTAACTTGAAATATCTTGTGGTTGTCATATTTTTACTACAAATAGTTAATTCATTTGCATATCTTATTTGGTGACCTGGAACTTGTTGAAATGGAGGTGCTTAATAAACCATCTTAACTACTGATATTATCTTGCTTTCATGAAGCATGAAATAGTTCAGTTTATTGACTGATCGTTGTGTCACTGGGGAGAAATGAATTTCCACTGTGTGTTTTATTGTACCTGTTCGGTGAGTTCAGCATTAGAATAAATAAGGCTTTAATGAGAAGAGAGATGGCTGCTGATTTCACTGTGGGAAGGGGAGCAAAGAGCTCTGGGCTGTGGTCCCTCCAAAACACCGGCGCCGGTGAGGACCAGATGGGCACTTCACCTCCCTTGTACCCTCAGATGCAAAATAGATGAAGAAAATGGACTTATACCAAAGGAGAGTGAGAAGCAGTATTTGCCTCATGCTTTGAGACTTAGATATGTGCTGTTATATATTAAAATCCCACGATATTTACATATTTATTGAGACTCCTTCATATTGGGCAAGAGGATGGAAAGAGACTGAGGAATATCTGAAGGTACTGGGTAGCCTCTTCTTGTGGCCGGCGGAGCAGTGGCTTTTCCTCTGGGCACTACTCCCATCATTCTTCGGAGGAGGAGAAGTCGGGTTGGTGTGTCAGGGCCTTGGTCTCCCGGCGAACATCTGCTCACACTATTAAGATGAATTCACTATACATGGTTTGTGGAGGCTATGCTGGGGGATCTTCTGCAAAGAGGTTTTAATACATTTGCATTCATAAATGCTGTCTATATTACTTTCCCATCATTAACTCCTTTTCAGCACATTAGCCTTTTCTTAGGTGAAACAAACTAGATTTTGCCTCATGTTTGCAATAGCAAGATATATTTGCTTTGTTTATTTTTGCCTTTTGAAGAGGAGGGATGTGTTTGGTGGCTGCCTTTTACTCTCCTTGTATCATTCCAACGAGGCAGGTAAGGAAACAGTGGAGGTGGAGGCCTCATTGCTAATGCACATACCCTGTCCACTAGGCACAGGTCCAGGGACGAGGGACAGGCTGGTAGATATGCCCAGCAATTTAACACATTCTCACCACATTCCATGCTGCACTGTATGGTTGGGAGGCAGAAACAGTTAGGTCTGTATGGTGAGCCAAGGAGGATGTGTCTGAAATTTTAGCACCAGAAATTGATTCTTTCAGGAGGAGGTGTCATTGCATGAAATAGAACCAAAAGTGTGTTCACTGTTGACAGAAATAATCTATAATAATAAAAGCATAAAATGCTAATTAGACCGGACAGATGAACGACCTTCTGGACAAAGCCGCGGCGGCCATGGCGGCTGCGAGGGCTGAGGGCAGCTGTGAGGGCTGAGGCTGGCCATGGCAGCGGCTGGCAGCAGCAGGGTGATAGGAGCGGTGCCTTCCCCTGATTGGCCTGGTCACCTCCTACAGAGGGAGGCCAGAGTGCGGCTTAGGCCCCCTCCCTGTGGGCAGCGGGCCTAAGCCATCAGTAGGACATCCCCTGAGGGCTCCTGGACTGTGAGAGGGCGCAGGCCGGGCTGAGGGACCCCTCCCCCCGCCCCATGCACAAATTTTTGTGCACTGGGCCTCTAGTGATTGTAATAGAATCTCAAGGTTGACAAAGCACCTTCATGGCATTGCGTGAAACCTTCACAACAGCCATGTTCTCCCTGAATTACAAACAAGGACATGAAGCTGGGGATGAATTTAATCAGAATATTTTAAACTAGCTGTGGCCTAACATGATGACTACATTGTTATATTTTTCTATGAAGAGGCAACATCATTTTTTAAAGACTCTAAGCCATATCAAAGTGAAGTGATTTCCCCAGCATGACTTTGCTGATAGTGAAGAAATGGCAATGAATTCCTAGTCTTCAAACTTGTCTGCTGTAAGTTAGGGAATCTTTCTTGACTTCATTATAAGTTGGTTAATTGAGTTTTCTGCTGAGAAAGTAGGTCTGAAATGTATCATTTTCTCTACCAAGTCTGTAAAATCAATTCTAAATTTTGACTATCTGCTTTGCTAATCTCCAGTAGATGAGTAAGGAATTATGCTTGATGACAGTGATTCAGAGTCTTTGGATTAAAATGTGCCATGCATAGTTAGTAAGTAAATATTTCTCACAGTTCCAGGTCAGGAGTCTGAAGTTAAGGCGTCAGCAGGCTTGGTGCTGCTATGAGGGGAGGACCTGTTCCAGGCCTTTCCCCTGGCTCGTGCATGACTATCTCTATGTTCACGTGGTGCTCTTCCTATGTACATGCCTATGTGTCCACATTTTCCCTTTTTATAAGGCTGCCAGCCATAGAGGTTTAGGCCCTACTCCAGTGACCTCATTTTACTTTGATTACCTCTGCAAGTACCCTATCTCCAAAACAGTTACATAGAACTTCAACCTATGGATTTTGGGAGGACACAATTCAACCCCAAATACTCCCTCTTACTCTTCATCTCTCTATCTTTATCACTATCTCTGTATGCTTACTATATGTGTATATGTACATATTATATTTGTGTGTTTATATATATGGTTCAGTATTTGATATATTTCTATTAAATCTTAAAGGCATTGCAATACATGGCATTTAAATAATCATTGAGCCATCACTGGATAACAAACATATCTAGAAAGTAGTATATTTATATTATCTTACTAATGACCTCATAAATTAGCTATTATGCACCAGAAGTAATAGAACCTGTCTTAGCCTCCCATATCTCACACCTGCTTCTAGATTCTCAGAAGGGCTACTCTACTTTGCTCCTTGTTTCTCTCCTATGATAAAGGAATAGACCATCTCTTTAAAATGCCTTTTAGATAAACTAATGGAATCCAAATAAAGCATGGAGTTTAGTGAATAATTGTGTATCAATATTGGTTCATTAGCTGTGACAATGAACCAATATGTACTATAGTAATGCAAGGGTTGACAATAGGGGAAACTGGGTGGGAGGAATATGGGAAATCTATATCTCTTTTCTGTAAATCTAAAACTAAAAGGCTTATTTGAACCTTTTATAATATAAAATAGTGTTTGATATATAAAACAGTCTATTTTAGTGAATTTAGAGTCATCATATATCTGTTTTATGCCATTGCTCATGGATCTTTTTGTATAAAAAATGGGTAAGATGTGGCCTCCAGGGGACAGTGTTGGGTCATAGACAGATTCTCACAATCTGCCCAAGTTGAAGATGAACTTACTTTTCCTTCATTTTGAGCTACATGGCTTTTATTCATTATCCCTCTGTTTAAAAAGCCAAAGAAAATTTATGCCTCTTCTGCTATCCTGATTGGTTGGAGATCTGCTTTCACTTATTATTTTTGTGCAACGTTGGCTCCACACTGATCTGTCAGGCCAGAATGAACCGCAGAATTTTCACCCTAGTGTTCAGTGTTCAGAGCACCAAGGGCTCCTGGAGGTGGTATGGAAGCTGGAGTGGGTGCAAGTGGGGCTTTGTTAGCTAATGTCATGTGTTTGTGAATTCTCATGTAGTGGAGGGTGTGCTGTAGAGCTGAACTCCATCTGGAAAAACTACAAACGGTTTGTCGATTGGTGAGGATGCTCGTGAAATAAAGTGGGGTCTCTCTTTCACAGTTGAGACTATTTGCTCTACAGTGGTTTGTTGGGGGTGGAGGGAAGGAAAGCAAACCATTGCTCTGGAGTAGATTTCTTTTTAAAAAAATATATATTTTATTGATATTTTCAAGAGAGGAAGGGAGAGGGATAGAGAGTTAGAAACATCGATGAGAGAGAAACATCCATCAGCTGCCTCTTGCACACTCCCTACTGGGGATGTGCCCGCAACCAAGGTACATGCCCTTCACCGGACTCGAACCTGGGACCCTTCAGTCCACAGGCCGACGCTCCATCCACTGAGCCAAACTGGTTAGGGCAAGGAGTAGATTTCTTGAGGAACCAGAATAGCAACTCAATATTTTACTTTAAAAATTATCCCTCCAAAGGTAGTCTCTTGAGATGGATGTTTTATTTTTAAGAAGCTCCTGGGTTTGGGAATCAGGGTGTGACCCATTCAAGCACATCAGGGCCATGTGGACATTCATTTGCAAAACGCTCGCCTTGGACCTAGAGGCAGCTGAAGACAATTGGCCATGTATGATGGGCTTAGAAACACCTCATTCCGTCATTAGACGGAAGACATATTCTGCCAATAGTGGAATCTAAGGACTCCACTCATACTAGGCGAGGATCTAGTATAAACATTAAACAAATAGTGGTCATTCGGAAGACAGTGTGTTCCATGTAGCAGCAGCCTATAGATTTCTTATTTTTGTTCAAAGAATAAATCTGTTAAAAGCTCTTCTGTTGAGTTGGGATTTATGAGCCTTTTAATAGGATTTTTGAAAGGCAGTGGAAAATTTACAGCTCCTGGTAAATAGCCTGACATGAAAGTTAAGATCGATGGTGTTTTGTTCAGCCACCATCACAGTTGAACCTAAGGGCAAGAGTCTTTCTCATTCTCATCTAACAGCACTGGGTACCAAACACTCACTTTCCAGGTGTAGTGTTCTCCTAACTAGTATCGGTAGAACAAAGTTCTGTTGACCATCTAGGTATTTTTTTTAATATATATTTTTTTATTGATTTCAGAGAGGAAGGGAGAGGAATAGAGAGATAGAAACACCAATGATGATAATCATTGATTGGCTGCCTCCTGCACACCCTCCGCCCCTCACTGGGGATCGAGCCCACAACCCAGGCATGTGCCCTTGACTGGAATCGAACCTGGGACCATTCAGTCTGCAGGCTGATGCTCCATCCACTGAGCCACACCAGCGAGGGCGACCATCTAGGTGTTTAATAGTTATTTTACAGTGACTCAATACATGGTCATTGAGATCATGATTGGTCCCCTAACCTGGCCCCTTATGCAGTGTTCCTTCTCTCAGGGGAAACATCAATCCATCCCATTTGTGCAAGTTAGAATCCTATGAGTTGTCCTCGACTCTTCTCTTGTTTCCTCATCCTTGCCCACCAGGTCCTATTGATTTTACTTCTGGAGTAGTTTTTGATACCATCTACTTCTCTCTCCATGGCTACCAGTCTAACCCAAACCCTTAGATTTATTGCTACAGACGCCACCTTACCCACAACCAGTGTATCTTTCAGACATACGTCAGTGATTTCTCATTGGCCTTAGGATAACAACCGAAGTCACTTTCATAGACAGTAACGCCCTGCAAGGTCTGATCCCTGTCTCTGCAGTCTCATCTGGAAACATTCTCCTCACTCCCTAGCTTCAGCCTCCTGGCCTCCAAGGCGTCACATCACACAGGTCTTAGTGCATGTAATTTCCTCTTCCTGGGAGTCTCTTCACTGCAGTCTTTGATGACTTTCTACTCACCCTTTACTCATCAGCTCCAGGGTGATTTCCTCATGAATGCCTTTCCTGGTCTCCTGGCTAAGAAAAGTTTCCTTTGTTCTGTGCTCTAATAGGCTCATGCCCCTTGACTTCATTGTTCATACATAAACTTATAATTAGACACTCAGCTGTGTTGTTTTTTGGTTAATATACGTCCCCACTACCAGAATATAAACTCTGGGAGTAGGGACTATGCCCAAGGATGCTCGTTATCAAATCCCCAACACTTGGCACAGTGCTTGGGAAAAGTAGCTGCTCAATGTTTTTGTTGAATGAATAAGTGACTTTTTTATTGAATGTTTAGGTAGAGGAAGAAGAACCCACTGGGTACATTCGATTTGAAAAATTTCTTCCAGTGATGACCAATATACTAGTGGAGAAAAGGTAAGGAAGTAAGTGCAATGGTAAAGTAATGACTATAATTACAGTAATTGCAAATTGGTTTTTTTTTCACTTCATATATTATCATCACCCAGTATTTTCCCAGGATTGCTTTCTTCTAACTTTTCACTATACTCTGCTAGTTGGTATTTATTTAAAAATATCAATCACTTCAGTATTAATCTAATAATCAAAGTGTAATTAAAGGGCAAATAAGCTACAAAAAGCATAAGTCAACAACATTCTTATTATTTTGAATTATCAATGATAAATAAGAATTAACCCTAATTATTTTTCTTGAGAAAAAGTAGCATTATCTTAGTATATTTGGTTTATTATAAAAATTTTGTTCTGCCCCAACCGGTTTGGCTCAGTGGATAGAGCGTCGGCCTGCGGACTGAAAGGTCCAAGGTTCGATTCCAGCCAAGGGCATGTACCTTGGTTGCGGGCACATCCCCAGTAGGGAGTGTGCAGGAGGCAGCTGATTGATGTTTCTCTCTCATCGATGTTTCTAACTCTCTATCCCTCTCCCTTCCTCTCTGTAAAAAAATCAATAAAATATATTTAAAAAAATTTTGTTCCAAGATAAATTGATTTCTATGATGATAAAAAAATTAATAGGTAACATTAAACATGCCAGTGATTTTGAACTATTTCCCGTGGATGTGGAATGCTTCCAACTTTCATATCTAGAAACCAAAAAAGAGTTCAGTGAAGGAAGCATTATTTTTCTAGTATGTTAGCAGTGTTTGTTTTATTTTATGTGATCATTTATTATGTAGAGCCTGAGCTAAATACTGTGGTATTTACATCTTTTTTTTGCATAACTTAGATACAGACCAATTCCAGAAGAAATCCTTCTTCAAGCTTTTGAGGTATGTAAGCTCCAGATTTTTATATATATATATATATATATGAAAAATTCATCATGTAGAATTTATTCATCAAATAAAAAATTTAATTTCTGTCTTCTAGGTATTAGATCCAACTAAACGTGGATTTCTTTCTAAGGAAGAACTGATCAAGTATATGACTGAAGAAGGTAAGAATTATTTAATACATATCTTGTAACAGTGACTTATTTAAGTGGTTAACAATTATGCAAAAATTCTAGGGGATACTTTAAAATCAGTCATTCTGGTTAAAAAGTTATTTACTATTCCTATTATTTTGGTATTGGGATGGTTTCTGTTTAGTAGTAGGTAAGAGGAAAAGGGTATGTAGTAAGGGGAGATGGATTTTTGCCTTTATAGGACTTCATTAAAGTATAATGATACTTCTATAAATTGAAGGCTTTCCATTCACTTAGAGTATTCCCAGAATAAAAGGTATGCCACCTAGAAAACATGAACTATTGAAAATTTTCAGTTTTTTATGCTCATGGAACCAAAGATTCTTGCTTTGAACTTGAACTGTACACACACACACACACACACACACAGACTTATACATAATATCTCTACACCACATAAGCCAACACATTTCCTGTAGGAATTCTCTTTGCTTAGGCTGGTATGTCAATTTGTTTTTTCTGAATGTCAGTAGCCTAATGGGCATTCTCTTGGCTATTCTCATATTGGTCATCTCCCCTTTTCCCATGCAAAGTTGTTAGAGTTCTATCTCCTTTGCTCAATTTACTGGTTCACAGATTGAATCCTGATTCAGAGTTTCTCATCACATGATACAAAATAAAAAATACAAGTAATTTTGCGTAGGAAAGACTAGCACACGTAGTTCTCGTCTATTAGTATTCTTTTAAGGACTTATTGTGCCCATCAAAGTTTATTGGTAGCATATTTAGTATTTAACAATCAGGCATAAGATTCAGAATTTGTCCTTTTAAGCATTTCAGGTAGTCTTTCTTTCTTTTTTTGTTAATACTCATCTGAGAATATTTCATCCATTGATTTTTAGAGAGAGTAGAAGGGAGGAAGGGAGTAGGAGAGAAAGAGAGAGAAACTTTGATGTGAGAGAGACACATCAATTGGTTGCTCTTGGGGCTGGGGATCGAACCTGTAACCCAGGTAGGTGCCCTTGACAGGGAATCAAACCCTTGCGTGCGCGGGCCCTTGCTCTAACCACCGAGCAACACTGGCCAGGGCAGGTATTCTTTTTTTCTTATGGATGTAAGTATGATTTCAAAAGAACTCAGTACATTCCCTTTGTTTGATAACACCATCATCATTATCATCAAAATCCCCACTTGAATAATTCCTGGATTATTAAATGAATTCCAATTTAGAAAGCATTGTTTGTAGAGGCAGGTGACTTAAGCTCAGAAGGCAGGTGATCCCCAGGCCTAGGTGACTTACCTGCTTGCATAAGACTCTACAGGTAAGGTGACAGTTTGGATATTTCTGTATTTTTGTTTAAGATCAGGACAAAGCTTTTCTTAAACAGTCGACAGCCTTTCCAACATTCTTCCTGAGTTGGCTTCTCATCTTGTTAAAACCAATATCCAAGATGGCCCTCAGCCCTCAGCCCTCAGCCCTCAGCTGTTACCTGAATCTGACTAAAGCCCACAGATTCTCTCTCCACCTTCTGGTTTCCTTTGACAGCAACACTGGACAAAACTGTGAGAAACAGAAAGGAGTGCTTTGAGCGCCTGCTGGATGGCATCTGCCACTGGGGCACCTGCCATCACCGCGTTGGCCAGACCTGGTTAGGGGATATTCAGAGATATAATTGTTACAGTTCCAAGTCTCCGTCATCTGCTCTTCAGCAGTTTGTAAAGCAACCATTGAATCCTCTCTTCACACTCTCACTAACCATAGAAATTAGCCTCCCTATGAAACCGGGACTTCAGGTTACTCCTTGGGCAATTTCAATAGTTTTAATTTAAGTAAATAAACAGCCTTATTCATGATGTCGTGATGGCCTCTGCTATTTTGACTGGAATGATAGATTCCAAGGTTGCTTGAGCTATGACATCTGCAAGGTAAAGTAAGTCCCAACCCTGCCCGGGGTGCAGCAGCATGCTCTCTGGGCCCCTGGACTGTCCTGGCGGGTGGCTCTCGGCCCCAGGGAGAGCAACACGACGGGGCTGATGGGGTCCCGTGGCAGGGAAGCTGGCAGTGGAAAGAGAAAGAAACGCACCAGAGGGTTGTGAATGATGAGTTTCCCTTCTTGTTCCTGCCAGGTGAGCCCTTTTCTCAGGAGGAAATGGAAGAAATGCTGTCTGCTGCAATTGGCCCAGAATCGAATTTCATTCATTACAGGGACTACATAACCATGATGGTGATAGATGAAAATTAAACACTATGAAGGCTTACTTTCTAATTGAAAGGATAATTTTTAAAAATTGCTTATCTTTGTTCATTTCACATTATATCTTACAATTCTTTAATATGCTAGTCAATTTCTCATGACAACTATTTGGAGATATTCTATTTTTTAAAAGATGATCATAACAATTTAAAACAAGTTTATTTGGTATGTCTTGCATTGTGGGATGACAAATTGCTAATTATTTAAAAACTATTCTTAAAACACTTTAACATTATCCATGGATGGTTGTTAATTTTCTGCAATAAAATCTAGGTTACCTTCCAATGAGTTAAGCTGACAAAATGGGAAATGCCTGGAATGACCGTAGGTTTGGCATGTAAGGGTCTGGGGAGGGAGCAGCGTGACCACAAATGGAAACTGAGTAGCATCGTGATGAAAGCTCCTTTTTAGAACCACACGAAGCACTCCAGCAATCTGAATGTGGAAGCGAGGTATGAAAGTGAATATTAATAATCAATTCCTAATGAATGCCAATTACGGATCTCATTTGAGATGATGATAACTTACTAGTAGTGTAAAAATGTAAATGTGCTGATCCAGGGTGCGTCACCACTTGCGGAAGAGCTAAAGGAGCTGAGATAATTGAATCCAGAGAAAAGAAGACTGAATGGAATTCGCTCATGTAAGGAAGTGGCAATTATCTCCCCGTCTTTAGAATGCGCACCTCTTCAGACTACCTGTTGTGAGCGTATGGCGCTGATGCTGGGTGGGAGCACGGAGAGATCGCATGCTGTGCGGGAGGGGCGGCTGTGAAAGGGCAGGGTACAGTTACCGAGCACAAGGAGTCACAGCGGAATCGGCGCAGGACTACAGGCAAAGGGAAAATCACGTCAGGAAAATTAATAATCTCCCATAGCCTGTATGTGCTACACACACACACACACACACACACACACACACGCACACACACACCCCTCTAGTTAAAGATGCTGCACCACTACATGTGTGTAGGTACATATAAGCATTTCATGTTGCCTGTGATCTGCTAGTGTCCGAGACTCTCACTGTTCTTTCATTCAGGGAGAAGTCACTGAGTACTACTGGGTCATGTGTCGGAGCTGGTGTTGCAGTCACAGTTCGGTGAGGGGACCTGCAGGTCAGCCAGCAGCCGCATTCCGAGGGGCACATTCAGGGGCTGTGGACGCACCTACGAGGGCAGCTGACAGCCTGGCGGGAGCTCACTGGGAGACGAAAGACTGTTGTGAGTAGAGGGCTTCCAGAACCGGTAGCACCGGACTGAACACCAGCCATCACCTAAGTGGTGGCCGGGCGCAGGGCATGTCAGCCGGGGACCCGCAAGCACAGAACCCCCAGACGTGTCATGAAGCATGTGTCATGGAGCGGTCTAGGAACTGAAAGTACTTCTCGTGTCTGGTGTGTGTGAGATTTGAAAGTCGTGTGAGAGAGATGAAATTGGAATGGTGAACAGGAGCTGTGTCGTTAAGGATATTAGGTTAGCCGTACAGTTGGGGTGTTAGTGTTAGAGTTTGGACCTTTTTTTGAAGCTCATAGAGAAAGAAAGATTATTTGTAAATAGCACAGAAAGTAGACGTGAAGGGTCAAGACTAGGTGGATGGGAAAATCAAGGATGAGCCCCAGGTCTCTGCTTGGACAGAGGGTGGATGGTAGTGTCATTTACTCAGTAAGAAACCCAAGAAGCCAGGCGGGTTGGTAGGCAAAGTGATGTTTGGTGTGGACGTCGTGGGGTTGAGGAGCTAGTGACACACTCTGGGGAGAAATCCAGTAATCAGTTGGATCAGGAGAATGGTGACGTCATGTTCTTCCAGGCTGTCTCAGGATTGGTGCCCCCAGGCCTCCTCCTAGAACTCTTCAGAAGTTCTGGCTGATGTCAGACTTCACGCCCAGTCTCAGGAAGGAGTCACAAGGGTTAGCTTTATGGAATATGATTAATTTTTCATCTTTAGCAAAAATTCGTTGTTTTTTTAAAGGCCATCAAAAAAGTACAACACAGCCGTCCATAGAAATTTCACTTTATCTCCTAGTTGCAGAATAAAGGTAGCATATTTGCACAGGGAACATTTTTCTTTGTACTCAGACCACTTCGGTTCAGATTTTGTCCCTCATTCACCTACTCAGCCCTCAAGATCCAGTCTAAGGCAGCGTGGCCCTGGCCTGGCAGGAGGTCGCTTGGTGCAGAGTTCTCATATCCGTGTGACCCGGTTTCTGCAGAGCCCGCTCTGCCCCGGCTCTGGGCCTTGGGAAGGACAGCTGGCTCCCACACCTCTGGGCAGGGAGCTGCAGGGCTCAGCCTGGAGACCCTCGCCTCCACCCGGCTTTGCCAGCGACTCACTGGGTCAGGTGCTTCCCTCCTGTGCTCCTCTGTCTGGCCCAGCTTCAGTCTTCTCCCTCCTCCAGGAGCAGTGCCATTTAGTCCCCTTTGCGTGCACCCAACGTCCAAGTGGCAAACGCTGAGGGACAGAAAGAATGTCGAGCGGGCAGGCTGTGCGACGGTCACGGGCAGGACCGTTCCGTGGAGCCGAGTGCGGGTAGGTCTCTCTCCTTCCTGCTGTCCTCCCCCTCCCGCCTTCAGAACTGCTTGCTGCCAGCTAAGGACCCGTGTTGGTGCAGCCAGCTCCTTGTAGAATATCGGGGTCACTGCACTGCTCCTGAGGGAAGCTCAAATCCGCAGCCAGCATCCGGGGTGCACATGCCCCGCACGTGCCAGGTGTGGTGGCTGGCTCCGTGGCCTGCGCGTTTCAGGAGCGCGCTTACCAGTCATCTACTTCAGAGGCACCTGGGCAGGTGGTGGTTAAAATTCCAGACTCCAGCCCCTAGACCAGTCCCCGGGGTGGGGCCCAGGAACCCGCGTGTTCCTCAGGGGAGTGTTGTGCACACAGCAATGTAAGAACACTGTCCAGGACGGTAGAATAGGGGGAGGGGGCATTTGGAGCTGGGTTCTGCCACTTACTGGTCAGGCGACTGGCACCGATGCTTAATGCTGCGTCTCTGTGTCTTAATTCGTAAAGTGGAAAGAACACCTACCTTACAGGGCTGGCGTGAAAACTAAATGAGGGAATAAAAGTGGAAGTTCTTTAACATGTGATTATTTGTAGGAAAGCAGCTAGGTAAGAAGGGAGGAAGGAGGGAGGGATGAAGAGGAAGGAAAGGGGAGTGGGGACAGGGAGGGAGAGACGGAGGCGAGGCTTGCTATCTGGGGTGGGCAGGCAGAGGGTGGCAGAGCAGGTAGGTAATAACTACTCATCTTGGAATGAGGGCGGTGAGCCGCCTGAGGTACTGGTGGGGAGATGCCAGGTTTGCTACCAGGGTGCTGTTAATTACAGACTGTAAAGTCTATTTCTAGAATGCGAAATTAGGAGGTGTTTGTCTTTTATAAGAAATTGGGCTAAGACACATAGCATAAAATTTATCACCTTAACCACTTTTAAAGGTACAGTTGGGAATAGGTCTCAGAACATTCTCATCCTGCAGCTCTGAGGTGCTGCACCCAGGGAACAAGTCCCCTGCCCCTGCCCCATCTCCCAGCAGCCACCACCCACCTCCTGCTCCCGCAAGTCTGGCTTCTCTAGGAACCTCACAAGTGGAATCGATAGTGTTTGCCTTTTGTGACTGGCTTATTCCCTTTGCACAGTGTCCTCAGGGCTCATCCATGGTGTAGCACGTGACAGGAATTCCTTCCTTTAAAGCTGGGTAATATTCCATTGTTGGCTCGAGCACATTTTGTTTACCTATTCGTCATCCATTCGTGGGCATTTGGTTTGCTTTCCCTCTTGGCTATTGTGACTAATGCTACTAAGAACGCGGGAATACATCTTTGAGGCCCTGCTCTCAGTTCTGTTGGATACTTACCCAGACGTGAGATCGCTGCATCTTTCTTCTTTTTAAAAAATTGCCTATCAGTCACAGTGCTTTTAGAGCCGCATGAATTATTCACTGCCCCCTGGAGCAAACTCTCTCATCCATTTGTGGAAATGGTATTTTGTTTTTCTAAACTCACCAGGTTGAAATGTTGAGGCAACTTGCCATTTAGATGGGAGGTTAGCTAGACTAGCACGTCTAAAATTCAGGACAGTTTTACACAAGGGGCTCTGCAGAGCGCCGGGTGGCCCCTGGTACTGCCAGCAAGTCTTTTGTCCTCAGTCAGAAACCTTGAACCAGCTTCTCACCATTGATGACTAAATTCCTGACATTTATTAAAGTGTCAAGGTTTGTTTGTGTTCTGAATGCTTAGTTTTTAAATGTCCTGCTAAAGGTGTTGGCTCCGTTCTAAGCCTGGTCTCCAACTCAAGACGTGATATTTACTTAGGCAAAAGTCATTATTAGTGACAGTAAAGGTACATATATTTTCCAACTAGTATTCTTTTTTAAATAATTTTTTAAAATATATTTTATTGATTTTTTACAGAGAGGAAGGGAGAGAGATAGAGAGTTAGAAACATCGATGAGAGAGGAACATCGATCAGCTGCCTCCTGCACATCTCCTACTGGGGATGTGCCCGCAACGCAGGTACATGCCCTTGACCGGAATCGAACCTGGGACCTTTCAGTCCGCAAGCCGATGCTCTATCCACTGAGCCAAACCGGTTTCGGCTCCAAGTAGTATTCTTGATAATTTACAGTATTTTTAAGTTACTTCTCATCAAATCAAACTAGACTATCATTGTTTTACCTTGTAACATGGCTGACAATGCTCATAGAGTAGAATTGAAGCTCACTTCCACTTACAGTATTAGTAGACTCTTCAAGGTCACTTCGTAAGAAACTTTTTAAATAATATTTTTATTGATTTCAGAGAGGAAGGGAGAGGGAGAAAGAGAGAGAGAAACATTAATGATGAGAGAGAATCATTGATTGGCTGCCTCCTGCACTCCCCTACTGGGGGCCGAGTCCACAAGCCAGGCATGTGCCCTGACCAGGAATTGAAGTGCGACATCCTGGTTCTTTGGTCGATGCTCAACCACTGAGCCACACCAGCAGGGCTTTAGGAGAGTTTCTAAGCCTCTTATCTGTTAGTGAGGGCCAAACTAGATGACACCTGTGAGGTCCTCCACTTAACTGGGCACCCAGACATCTAGTGATGACCCTGCCCTGAGCCAGGTGAGAGTGCACGGGGGGAAGGCAGGGCAGTTTGGATGGTAGGTACAGCCATTTACTTGGTTCTTTTGCTTAATTTCTCATAAGAAATGCTTCTTGTTTGTTTTTGTTTTTTAGAAGCATGCTTTTATTCTTTATAATTTCGTGTGTGACAGGTGGGGTTTAAAATTGCATGTGCTTTTCCCAGAAGTATAAGCCCCCATGTGACCTGTGTGCCGGTCAGATCTGCTCCAGGTGACAGTTCTGGTGACTCAGCGTTTGCATTAGCAGTCACACTGCTGTGTTTGTCACAGTGAGTCTGTCTTTTTCTCATGGGGTGGAAGTGACGTGTTTGGATGTAAGCAAGTTGTAAATTGATAAAACAGTTTTTGAACATCATGGGGCTATAAGAAAAAATGATTTAGAATAACTACTTACATAAATAATAATATGGCAGGAACTTACAAAAATTCTTAATATAACAATTTGCTAAATAAACACAAATAATGAACACAGTTTATTTTGATATTTAATATATTTAAATCATATATTTAAAATAATATATATTTTAAAATAAGAAACTACTCACATACCTCAGATTCACAACTTGTTAGTTCTGTGTTTCTTCCATTTTAAATTTGGTCATTCTACAACACATTGATTACCACTGCACTGGGAGTTGTAAGCCAGGTAGAAATTCTGTTAATTTCTGCAATAATTCGGGTTAACCAGATAACTTCAGAATTTTCTTAAGCTAGGAATTAGGGATTCATATGATATATAAAATAGAATTATTTCCAAACAGTTGTAACTTAACTCCAAAGAAAGGTTGAATTTCTAAGTCCCTGAAGGACATTATCCGAATACCTGGCTAACGTCAAGGGCTCGGGGCCCTGAGAGCAATGAAGCAATAGGGAGGCTGAGAGGGCAGGCATCAGCACTAACTACCGAGAACAGTGCAAACCATGGGCCCCAAAGAGGGGCCCAGGAGAGGAAGGTGATCAGGGCTGGATATGGACGCTGTGAAACCTACAGGCTGCCATGCCCAGGGCGGCCAGCAGAGGGGGCAGTTTTGGTTTCATGTGCTTGCACATTGCAAAAGTGGCGGTGGAGCCAAGCAAGGGCCAAGGTGTGGGAAGTCATGCGTGTGCATTCAGGTCACAGACTTTGCGGTATCAAGTGGGGTGAGGTTGTTCGTTGGCTCCGGCACTCTGAGACTCAATGCTGCACTCCACCACTGTCTCCTTTAATAACAGTAAAATTAAAGGCTGCTCCAGCGCTTGATAACTCTCCTGCAAGTTCTTATCCCACCCCTGGGCCTCTGTTCCAATCAGAGGACCTGGCTTATTATTTGACAGAGAACATAGGAACCTTTAGACTTGCATATTCTCAAATCTCCCTTGTCAAAGACCACATGGCACCTTTAAGATCTGGGACCAGAAGGTGCACCTGCCAGGCACAGACCCAGCAGGGGTTGTCGCTGGGAATGTCTGCCCCTTGGAGTTGGCATGCTCCTGCCTCTGCTGGAGCCCAGTCCCTTGTAGGGCCCAGGCTTTGGGAGTTCCCTGTGCAGCAGGTTAGCCTGGCCAGGCAGTAGGGTGATTTTCATTCTAGACCGTTTCCTCCAGCAGACAGAAGCAGCCCCTGACTCAAAGCAAGGTATGATCTATCTATTGTTTCTGAACAGAAGGTCAAACTGTTAAAAAAAAAACTCCTCATAAGCTCTTAAGTCTCTGCGATTTGGGGTATGTTTTAAAATTGTGATTAAAAAACAGTTTACCATCTTAATCATTTTTAACTGTACAGTTCAGTAGTGTTAAGTATATTCACATTGTTGTGAAACAGATCTCCAGAACGTTTTTATCTTGCAAAAGTGAAATTCTATATGTTCAGTATTCTTCTCTCACTCAGCTGTAACTATCCCCAGAAGGAGGCGAGTAGGAGGCAGCCAGTCAATGATTCTCTCTCATCATTGGTGTTTCTCTCTCTCTCTCCCCCTCTTTCTTCCTCTCTGAAATCAAAACCATATTAAACAACAACAAAACACCTTTTGTCCCTGAGCCACCTAAGGCAACAGCACAAGGACTGGGGACACCTTGAAAGTTCTCTGGTCTGCCCTGACTTGTTTGGCTCAGTGGATAGAGCATCGGCCTGCGGACTGAAGGGTCCCAGGTTCGATTCCAGTCAAAAACTTCTTTATACTTTTTTGACTGTGATAAAACTACGCAGCACAAAATGTACCATTTTAACCAGTTTTGGGGTACAGTTCAGTGGCATTAAGTACATTCACATTGTTGTGCGACCATCACCGCCTTCTGTGTCCACATTCCAAACGGAAGCTCTGCACCCACTAAACACTCCCTTTCCTTTATACCTGAAAACTGTCTTCCTCAGCCATCTCTAGCTCCTCCCTGTGGAAACCACGGCACCCAGCTCAGTGGTTGGCCAGAGGCCCGTGTCCGCCATTTTTCATGTCAGGCGAGGACTTATTCACGAGGAAATTCATTGGTGCTTCAAGAGCCTGCCTGAGTGTTTGGTAAAATATGGCCCAGCATTTTATTTATTAAAAGTGAGAGCATTATGCTAAGTGAAATAAACCAGTCAATGAAGGAAAAATACCACATGATCTCACTCATTCATGGATAATAGAGACCATTATAAACTTTTGAAAAATAATAGATACAGAGGCAGAGCTGCCTCAAACAGATTGTCAAACTGCAGCGGGAAGGCGGGGGAGGGTTGGGGGGCAGGAGGTAGGGGGGTAAGAGATCAACCAAAGGACTTGTATGCATGCATATAAGCATAACCAATGGACATAAGACACTGGGGGATAGGGGAGGCTAGGGGCATGTCAAGGGCGGGGGGAAAACAAGGACACATATGTAATACCCTTTGTAATACTTTAAGCAATAAAAAAAAAGTGTATTAAAGGGAAATGCTACCAGTTAACTGATTTAAATTGTTAGTTTTAAAAACACTATTGTCCACTTGTGAGCAATGAGGAAGGAAGGGGGTTACTTCTTGGGTCCTCAAGTGTGGCTGTTCCACCTGGGACGGCAGTTCTCCCGGAGACCGGCGACCTGCTCTTCCGTTGAGAAGGTGGCTGTCAGGACCTGGCACAACCAATTCATCTCCCCAGTCGGCCGTTTGGCAGCTGTGATGTGGGTCTCATTCATTCCTTCACTCGCTCATTGATTTGTTCATCGGTAAGGTCCTTCCTCGAGTGGGGCACACCAACCATGGGCAGGGCTTGCTGCCTGTGGGGGAGTGGCAGGTGAATGGGTAAATCCCGACCCCACTGGCAATGGCTGCTGGGGGCGTCTAGACATGAAGTGACAGCTGAGCTGTGACTTAGAGGAAGTGGCCGGGCAGGGGGCCGTTTCAGGTAGAGGGAGCATTTGCCCAAAACCTGCAGCGCCAGCTGGTGGTGTGCCTCCTCCGAGAGGGGCAGCTGTCAAAATGGGCACCCCTGTGGCGGTGCGAGAAGTGCTGGGCTGCGTGTGTCTATTTTGTACATAAATAGAAACTCTTCTATACTTTCCTAAAGCTTTCAGCCACCTTGGGTTCTGGCTCTGGCCTTTCTTTGTCTTAAACATAGATCCAAAGATTAATGTTGGCAAAGTAGCATAAAAGCTGGTCTTGTAGAAATATTTTATCAGCTAAACACACGGACGGACTGTACACTGAAATCCCGGCCCTGTGACCCCCGACGGGGTGCTGTGCGGTAGAGTATTTTGTTTTCTCTCCCTTCTGTGACTAATGCTTATGGAGCCGGCAAGGATGTTACCCGACAGAGGATCAGTGCCAAAGCCTCTCGCCCTGGGAGGAGGACGGCTGCTTCGCTTCATTCTTTGCACCAACACTGAGATGCTCCCAGAGCCGCCCAGGGCTAAGCAATCCGTATTCAGCTTGTGGTTCCCAAATCTGGCTTCCTTCTACTGGAAATGACAACAGCGAAACTAAAGCGCATCCACTTAGTTTTAAATATGCATCAAATGGGAAATAGTGACGGCCGGGCAGGCAGCAGAAAGCCACAGGAACGGTCCATGAAGGTTACCAAAACGTGAGCCACTTTGAAACCAGGTGGGCCTGCTCCACTCTGTATTTCTACTGTGTTTGCAACAGAAAGATCTTGGCGTCAAGAATATCCAAGGTCTGCCAGGAGAAATAGACGAGAAGGGGATTAGAATGAACTCTGGCACCTGTCATGCATTTCTGATATTCAAACTGTAGAGCAGACTCTTCCAGGAAGTCCATGGAAAACCGTGAAGGAAAGAAAAAGGGCCGAGAATAATCTATGGGCAGGTGGGCTGTGCAGTGCTGGTGAAGTCAGGGGAGGTTGTCACGTTGCCTGGGTGCCCTTGAGGTTCACCTTGTAGCTTCCTCTGGAGAGCTGGGAGAACCCTACCAAATACTTTGGAGGGCTTTTAGGAACGAATGAGAAATCCTAAAGCAGTGGTTCTCAACCTTGGCTGCACATTAGAATCACCTGGGAATCTTTTTAAAATCCTCATTCCTGGGCCTCATCCTCCGGAAATTCTGTTTCTTTGTTACTAATGTTGTGGCCCCACCCCATCACAAAGAAACAGAATTTCCAGAGGATGAGGCCCAGAAATCAGGATTTTAGAAAGACTCCCAGGTGATTCTAATGTGCAGCCAAGGTTGAGAACCACTGCCCTAAAGGAAGGAAGATGCTACAGGTTATAAAATAATGACAATTGGTGCAGTGCTTTGCTTTCTAGCAGACACTATATAGAAAATGGTCCCTGCATGGGAGAGCTGGCAAACTCTCAGGAAGAGGGGCATGGTTGACTCACGCAATGATAAAGCCAAGTTAAAGGACACAGAAAGAGGACATTTATGGGCATGTACACACACACACACACACACACACACACACACAGCGATTTCCGACTGGTGTTCTGTGGAGCGACTGCTGAGCCCCGCTGTGGCTGTGGGACCAGTGGAGGTGTGATCTGCCTCATTGAACGGCATCCTACATGCACTGCTAGGATATTTTACTCTATTCACTCAGCCTGGGAAGGGCAGGCAGAACACAGGCCACGGGAGAGAGGAGATCCCAGGGAGGAAGTTACAGAGCTCTCTTCTCTCCCCCAGGCCTGTCTCCTCTGTGTACTCGCTTCTGCCAAGGGTCAGGAGAAAATGGGGTGACACCTTCCCCTCCCTGTCCCTGTCCCTGTCCCATGTCACCTCCCAGCACAGCACTCCCTGCACCGCCCAGGCTCCTGACAGACAGTGTGGCCTTTCTACTTTGGAAAATGAGAATCCCCAGAAGACGGGCAGAAATGGACGCAGTAAGTGATGGAAATGACTGGGTATCAGGAGAGATGATGCCCCAAAAGAGAAGATTGGGGAGGAGTTGATGGGGTGGAATTGCCTGAGATTCTCTAAAGACATGAAATTTGCTTATTTTCTGTGGCTTCTGCTCCAAATAAGAGTTTTGTTTCTCACACGGTGCAGTGTGCAGTATAACCCAGTGTTCATCACGGGGACCCCCCAGGGGGTTGGCCAGAGGCCCACCCACGGGCATGATGGAGGGAAGTTGGGATACGGGCACCCTAACCAGAAAGAAGCAGAAAGAAAACAGGCCGTCATGGACTGGATGTGTGTGTGCTCCCTAGTGCACATGTTGAAATGTAAGCCCAGTGTGAAGGTTGTTATGTGCTAAAGTGGGGCCTGTGGGAGGTGATGAGGTCATGAGGGTGGGGCCCTCCTGATCAGGATTTACCTTCATAAGAAGAGGCCTGAGGTGCCCTTGACCCTTCCCCCCTGTGAGGGCACAAGGAGAGGTCAGCAGGCTGCACCTGAGAGAGCTCACCCGAACCTGGCCCCGCGGGCACCTTGGCTTTTGACTTGCAGCCTCCAGGACTGTCGTCTCCACTAAATGCCGGTTCCAGGAGGCAGGCCTTCTGTGTGGTTTGCTGCTGTATCCCCAGCACCCAGGGCAGCGCCTCGCTTGTCTTCCGCACCCGGTAGTTACTGAATGAATAGGTTGAGACATTTCACTAACCCTAACCCTCCCCTCAAAGTATCACTCTAGGCCAGTGATGGCGAATCTTTTGAGCTCGGCGTGTCAGCATTTTGAAAAACCCTAACTTAACTCTGGTGCCGTGTCACATATAGAAATTTTTTGATCTTTGCAACCATAGGAAAACAAAGATTTATATTTTTGATATTTATTTTATATATTTAAATGCCATTTAACAAAGAAAAATCAACCAAAAAATGAGTTCACGTGTCACCTCTGACGCGTGTCATAGGTTCGCCATCCCTGCTGTAGGCACACAAACTTGGTTCACACCCTTTCTCTTCTGAACGATCAACTTTGGACTGAAATCGACTCTCGCCTTTGGAATTTAGCATGAAAGGAGCTGATGAGGATAAAATGATTAAGGATTGAAATGAGAGTCCAGGAGCGGAAAGTCTTTCTCAGCTTGTGGGACGGCGACCTCCCCTTAAGCTACAATAGTGACCACGTCCACAGATGAACGCTGCCAGTTTGCTGATGACTGGCAGCCCGCACGTGATCCCATGGTCCCCAGGACACCAGTAGATCATATGCAAATATTGGTTGCATATTCATCAAGATACCACATGGGCAGTGCAAGCTGCTTTAATTATCTTCAAGAAGAAACAGCCGCCTCTGGCACATGCACTCGGCTGCCTCTGTTGGCAACCGACCTGGAAATTATTTCAGAAGACAGATATTAAAGAGGAGTGGAATCGGTTCTGTTCTGCCCTCTGCGTAGCAATTAGAAGTTGCCAGGCTGATTCTGGACTTTCATTTCTGATTCATACTTTTAGACATATTTTAGCTATAAAATTAATGAGTGACTCCTGAGGTATAAGTAATGAACAAGCTAAATTGCATTTTATGAAAATATAAAAGTCCCATGAAGCATTCCCAAAGAAGTTATGTTGGTTTAATAAGCAAGAAGGAATATGGAATAAGAATTTCATTCTCAGCCAGGTAATGGACCTTAATTTTTTGCATTTTGTGCTTAGGGTTATAACAGGGAGTCACTGTTTTCACCCAGGGATATCAATGGAATAAATTAATTGATGTTTATAGAAGCTCTGGACTTTTAGAAGGCAGTATGTAATTTTTTCATTCATAAAATGAGTGGGTTTTGTTAACCTAATCTGAGGTTAGGTTAATAATCCTCACCTGAGGGTGGATGGATATACATATATATATTCATATTCCCAATGCTTTTCAGAGAGAGTAGAAGAAGAGGGAGGGACGGAGAGAGAGAAAAAGAGAATCATTGATGTGAAAGAGATACATGGACTGGTTGCCTCCCACACGCACTCCTACTGGTGACAGGAAGTGAACCTGCGACCCAGGTACATGCCCTTGACCAGGAATCAAACCCGGGACCCTTTGGTGCATGGGCTGACACCCTAACCACTGAATGAACAACACTTGAAACTACAAGAGTTCTAAAAACCTAAGTTGGACCTAAAAAAGCCACCATTAAAACTAAAATTAGGGAGTACTTTATACACAATTGAATTTTCCAAAGGAAATGATGACAAACTGGGTAACAACAACATGAAACCTGTATAGAGGCACTGGAGCGTGGCCCAGAGCAGGCAGAGACTGGGGGATTCAAGGACTCGGAGGGTTGGATGGAAATTTCCAGTCTGCTGGGCCTGGGGATCATAATTCGAGGAGGTGGCCAGTCTTATTGACCTGAGGTGTTATCACATGGTGGAGTTCAGCGCTGTGACTGGAGAGGGAGGAGGAAAGTCCTGTAAGGGAGAGAGCCAAAATGAGGCAACCCTAAAATCCACATTAAATTTCCCTCAAGTCCTTGGGTAGCAGTTTTGAATTTTGCATACATGGAGGAGTCCAGAGGAAAGACGCATCTAGAAGCTGAAAGAGTTGAGCAGAGATTTCAACTGCTATCTCTTCAGGGAAGCAGAGCTTGGAGTACAAGACCCAAGTTAGAGGGGCTCAGCGACACTTTAGACTTCCCACTGAAACCCCAGAAGTGCCATACATTAAGGCTAAAGAACAAGTCCCAGACCGGAGGGATTTTCCTTAGATCTAAGGGCAAAACCGAAAGAGAACCACTTTTACAAAGCATAGAGCCAAGCCTCACAAGTCCAAGGTGATCCACCACTAACTTAACACCTTGCTAACCCGTCATGAGATAACTTGTATCTGCACTGACATTAATTTAAATAACTTGAAGGTCTGAAAACACTGTAGAGTTTTAAAATTACTTAATGTAAGTGCAGGCATGCGCTATCTCATGACTGGTCAGCAAGGTGTTAACTGCCTGCTAGAACACAAATCAATACTCCTCAAAGGACGACAATAGAATCTAGCATCTCTAAGCTGTAATATCCACAATATTCAACATACAGTTAAAATTGGATGTGAAAGAAATAGGAAGATGTGATTCACAGTCAAGAGAAAAATCAGTTGATAGAAAGTGACCTCCAAATGAGCCAGCTGTTGGAATTAGCAGACAAGAAATTTAAAGCTGCTATTATAACTATGCTCAAGGACTTAAAGGAAAAAGAGGTAGAGTCAAGCTGGCGTGGTTCAGTGGTTGAGGATTGATCTATGGATTGTGAGATCACGGTTCTATTCCCGGTCAGGGCACATGCCTTGATTGTGAGCTCAATCCCCAATAGGGGGCATGCAGGAGGCAGCCCATCAATGAGAGAGAGAGAAACACCAATGATGAGAGAGAATCACTGATTGCCTCCTGCACACTCCCCATTGGGGATCAAGCATGTGCCCTGACTGGGACTCGAACCATGACCTCCTGACACTCAGCCACTGAGCCACACTGGCCGGATTATGCTTTTATTGAAAAGTAATATGAAGAATTCACTGGATAGGGTTAAAAGATATTGGAAATAGAAGAAACAAGGGTGGTGAACTTGAAGGATCAACAGATATCTAATCTGAAGACTAGAGAAGTAAAGATTAAAATAATAAACAGGCTTCAGCAACTTATGGGATAATCATAAATTTCCCCGAATTTGGTGAAAAACTTACAGATCAACTAATAGGTCCTAGAAATTCAGCAAACCTTAAGCTGAATAAATACAGAGAACTGGATCCAGTAATACTATAATCAAACTGCTGAAAACCAATGGTAAAGAGAAAATCTTCAAAGAATTCAGGGGAAAAAAGACACATTATATAGAGGAGAGATCACATAAGAATTACTGCTGACCTTCAAGGAAGGCCAGAGGCAATGAATGGCATCTTTAAAGAGCTGAGTGGAAAATAACTGTCAACCAAGACTTCTACATCCAGTTAAACTAGTCTTCAAACACAAAAGTGAAACAAGGAAATGACCCACTTGGAGAACTGGCTCTTTGGGGGGGTGGGGGGGGGGAGTCCTAGAAATGGTAAAACTGAGTAAAATATAAAAACTACATATTTAATTTTTTTCTCATTTCACTAAAAGACAACAGATTGTTTAAAGTAAATTGATGATTATATTGTGGGTTTTATTTTATATACTAGAGGCCCGGTGCACGAAAATTCATGCACTGACCATCAGGGGGCAGCTCCTGCATTGAGCGTCTGCCCCCTGATGGTCAGTGCACGTCATAGCGACTGGGCCGTCCCTTGTTAGGGGACAATTTGCATATTACTCTTTTATTATATAGGAGGATATATTTCCTATATAATAAAACCCTAACATACAAATTGACCGAATGGCAGAACCACCGGTCACTCTGACGTGCACTGACCACCAGGGGGCAGACAATGCAGGAGCTGCCCCCAGCCTGCAGGCCTCTACTGGCAGAGGGCGGGGCCGGGGAGCAGGTGGCTCCAGGCCAGTTAAGGCAGGTGCCAGCGGCCACCCGCCCCCCATCACCCTGCTGATTGCCCTGCAGATTGGCCCTGATCACCAGCCAGGCCTAGGGACCCTACCTGTGCATGAATTTTGTGCACCAGGCTTTAGTGTGTGTGTATGTATATATATCTCCTATATAATAAAACCCTAATATGCTAAGTGTCCAGTCAACTGGTTGACTATTCAACCAACCAAAGTGTAATATGCTAATGATGTGCTAATATGCTCAAAAGCTCGCTATGATGTGCACTGACCACTAGGGGGCAGACACTCCAACCAGTAGGTTAGCTTGCTGCTGGGGTCCAGCCTATAGGGACTGAGTAAGACGGGCCAAACATGCCCTGGAGCCCTCCGGTGACCCCTCCCTGGCTGGCCAACCTCCCGTGTCCTTCCCGGTTCCCGATCGTGCACCTGTGAGGTCCCTCCGCCTGGCCTGCGCCTTGTCGCAATCCGGGACCCCTTGGGGGATGTCAGAAAGCCGGTTTTGGCCCAATCCCGCAGGCCAGGCTGAGGGACCCCACTGGTGCACGAATTCGTGCACCGCCACCCCCTCTCTCTATACACACACACACACACACACACATATATATTCACACATCAAAATAGCACAAAGGAGGGAGATAAAATAACTACACCGTTGCAAGTTTCTTATGTTGGCGGTGAAGTCACACAATGCTAACTCTAAGTAGCCCATGGTAAATATGCATATTATAAACATTAGATCGAAAAGGATGAAAGAATACTAAAAAATATCCAGTTAAGAAGGCCGGAGAGACAGGAATGAAAAACAGGGCAAATAGAAGACAGGGACACTAGCAAGTGTGAAGCTCAAAACTCGAGTTAAAGCGAAAAAGTCAAGCACTAAAAAATACATGTTGCATTGATTTTCAGCCATAAAAAGTTCAAGATCAGGCAAAACTATGGTGATAGAAGTCAGAGCAGTACTGGTGTGTGAGGGATGGGGTTCACCTAGGAGGAGACAGAACTTTCTGGAGTGGTGGAAAGTTATACTTCCCTTGAGGCTGTGGATGAACTGGGAGAATACCTTTATAAGAGTCATATAAATGTACGCTTAAAATTTGCGCATTTCTCTGTAAATTTTACATCCACGTTTTAAAAGCCTCAAATCCAAACTCTCTTGCGGGGCCTGCGACTGTAAACGTTGATCAACAGAGGGCGCTCCGAGCTCACCAAACACGCTTTAGGGACTCAGCCACTTGGGAATGCAAATCAGACAAGCTGTGGGCCTCCGTCTCCACGGTAGCTCTCCCCGGACCCCGCACCTTCCCCACCCGGGGCAGTCCACGTCGCCGGGCCACACGCTCCTTTTCGGCTGATAAGCAGCGCGTAGCTAATGGCGATGCTGTTTCCCGCCCCATCTCCCCGGAGAGCAGATGCTGCTGGGATCTGGCGTGGGCTGCCTGGAGGTGTACCCGCCCCCCACCCCTCGACCCCAAGGTCTTCTCTTGTTAGGATCCCGTTTAATTTGCAAGTAGGAGCGTAAAGGAAACTTGCGCCCTGTTCTCCACATCTTCATTTTGACCTCCATTCCTCGCTTTGGTGACTGTAATATCCCCACGTAAGGGTTGTGTACGGCGGGAGGGTGGGTGGATGGCAGCGTGGATGGCAGCGCGAGGGATGCAGGCTGTGTGTGTGTGTGTGGGGGCGTTGCCCGGGGTTCCAGGCTCCAGCACCCCAGAAAGCTGTCTTCCCGCCCCTCGGCAGGCTGTGTGTGTGTGTGTGTGTAGGGGGGGCGTTGCCCGGGGTTCCAGGTTCCAGCACCCCAGAAAGCTGTCTTCCCGCCCCTCCCCATCACAGAAGGAAGCGAGTGCCAGAAAGGCACCAAACGTCCTCTGCGCCCTCGCCTACCCCCAGGCGGGGTCTCTCCGGGCGCCGAGATGCCAGCACACCTCACGTGACCCCACCCCGGGCCGGTCCTAGCAGAGGCGTCTCGCGGGGTGTTAATTAAAGGTCACAACAAAACAGACCCGCCGGCTCACCAGGAGAAACGTACTCCCGGGAAATGAAAAATGACTCCCCGGAGCAGCCACGTGTGGAGCCCGGCGAGGCTGGCTTCCTGCGCTCCCGGGCGCTGCGCCTCGGGTGGGTGGGGGGTCCGAGAAGGGGCGATGACTGACGCGCCCGGGACTCCGTGGGTCCCGAGGAAGGCGTGGAAGGACGGGTGCTGAGGGCACTGGCCCGGCCAGGCCAGGCC
>NW_006282203.1:255148-255575 GCF_000327345.1 Myotis davidii
TTCCTCGGCTGCGGGAAAAGCCGGTGATCTGGCTGTGACCGTGGAAAGGGAACGTGTGGCTGAAGGAGCAGAAGAGGATGCGGGGAAGCAGTATTTGAAGAAAGGATAAGCCGCCCACTCCGGCCCCTTCGGCAAATTGGTGCTCTGACTTCGGGGGCCCGTGTGCCTTTATGCCCCCGCCCCCCAATTAAGGAGCCTTGACTTGAGGACCAAAGGACAGCCCCCCGCCACCGGAGACCCTTCTGGGCTGCAGACCTTGTGGATGTAGCGCTGGGGGACCATTAGACTCTTTGCTGGAAAAGCCACCATGAATTCGGTCGCTGGGAATAAAGAGAGGCTCGCCGTTTCCACCAGGGGCAAGAAATACGGGGTAAGTTGTGACGGGTACGAGGCGGAGGCGCGTTCCCAGACCCAGGGCGGCCGGGGT
>NW_006282203.1:256855-258353 GCF_000327345.1 Myotis davidii
CGCGGGTGGGGAAGTAAAAGCGAGCGGGGTTGGTGCCTCTCCTTGCCTGTCTGTGGTCCTCCCTTCCTGCCGGGATCACAAAAGCCAGCGTCTCCCCCAACGTCCACTCTGTCTGGGGAGACGCAGGGTGGGAGCCCAGGGAGCACCGCTACCCCCTGGTCGCTCCAGCACCGAGCCCATGGGGCTCCCCATGGCAACCCTGCGGGCCCCCAGCGAGGAGCACAATGCGGTTGTATTTGCGCGGTTGGGCCCAAGTGCTATCAAATGATAATATTGACTCTTGCGCTTCAAAGAGTTCTTATCGGTGGTTAAAACAGCAAGAACACAGTGGATGGCTGTGCGGGTCTGATAGGGTTTGTTCAATGGCGTTTCTCATTTATGTTTCGGTGACTTGAAACGCTGTGGTTGCGAGTCGTGGACTTCAGGGATTAGGGCCTCTGTGTGCCTCACCTGCTTGTCCAAACACACGCGCTTTGGTGGTGTCATGTGCGAGGGTTACATGAAGCAAACACCACGCCCACAGACGCTGTAAAACTCTAAACGGGGAGGATCCCCACCCTGAGAATTGGTTTTGTGAATCCCCAATCTACCTCCGGAATAATTAACTCGTGGATCGCTGCCAGCATGCCATTTTGGCAGTTGGGTGCTACCACCCCAAGAATACATCTCAGGGAGTCTAAGACTTCTTTCCCTCCTTCATTTTCACACGGTTTCTTCACTCGCAGATTTATTTAAGCTCTTTGGAGCGTTTGTCAATGTTCTCTGATTTCCTATGGCATTCAAGGCACCGTGTTAAGCACAGCAATGAAATCACACGTACCCACAGCCCTTGTCCACGTGGGGCTTATATCCTCACGGAGGATACAGACCATAACCACAAAATGCACAATTCATGATTTATTCTTCTACCAAGACGAGTGTGGGGTGCTGTGAGAGCGAAAAACCAGACCATGTGATAAATTTGGGAGAACCTTGGCTGTTAAATAGAGAACATCTGGTATTTGGAAGTCCTAATAAGTTGCAGTCTTCCAGATCATTCTAGAACATTCTTGAGGACGCATTTTTTAAATCTTTATTGTTGAAAATATTACTTAGGTCCTCCTTCCCGCCCCCCTCATTAACTTCTTCCAGCCTGCTCCCATCTCCCCCACCCCTGCCCCTCACCACCCCATTGTCTGTGCCATGGGTTAGGCATACAAGTTCATCGATTGATCTCTCCCCTCTCAGCCTCCCCTGCCTTTCCTCTGAGCCTGTTGGTGCTTCTGTAGGACTCATTCCTCTAATAGCTTCATGTTTGAGTGCTCTTGTATGCAACGGGAAATCAGAATATGCCCTTCTCACACGGGTGGAGGAAGGGAACGAAATCGATTGGAAGAAGAAACACCTGTTGGACGTAGATCCATCCATCTTGCCTTGTGGGGTCACGTGACAAAGGAGAGCGCTGGTTTTGTGGAAGCAGCCTGGGAGATTCCTTCACAGGGTCACAGCAGGCAGATCC
>NW_006282203.1:258419-263973 GCF_000327345.1 Myotis davidii
CGCGGGTGGGGAAGTAAAAGCGAGCGGGGTTGGTGCCTCTCCTTGCCTGTCTGTGGTCCTCCCTTCCTGCCGGGATCACAAAAGCCAGCGTCTCCCCCAACGTCCACTCTGTCTGGGGAGACGCAGGGTGGGAGCCCAGGGAGCACCGCTACCCCCTGGTCGCTCCAGCACCGAGCCCATGGGGCTCCCCATGGCAACCCTGCGGGCCCCCAGCGAGGAGCACAATGCGGTTGTATTTGCGCGGTTGGGCCCAAGTGCTATCAAATGATAATATTGACTCTTGCGCTTCAAAGAGTTCTTATCGGTGGTTAAAACAGCAAGAACACAGTGGATGGCTGTGCGGGTCTGATAGGGTTTGTTCAATGGCGTTTCTCATTTATGTTTCGGTGACTTGAAACGCTGTGGTTGCGAGTCGTGGACTTCAGGGATTAGGGCCTCTGTGTGCCTCACCTGCTTGTCCAAACACACGCGCTTTGGTGGTGTCATGTGCGAGGGTTACATGAAGCAAACACCACGCCCACAGACGCTGTAAAACTCTAAATGGGGAGGATCCCCACCCCGAGAATTGGTTTTGTGAATCCCGAATCTACCTCCGGAATAATTAACTCGTGGATTGCTGTCAGCATGCCATTTTGGCAGTTGGGTGCTACAACCCCAAGAATACATCTCAGGGAGTCTAAGACTTCTTTCCCTCCTTCATTTTCACATGGTTTCTTCACTCGCAGATTTATTTAAGCTCTTTGGAGCGTTTGTCAATGTTCTCTGATTTCCTATGGCATTCAAGGCACCGTGTTAAGCACAGCAATGAAATCACACGTACCCACAGCCCTTGTCCACGTGGGGCTTATATCCTCACGGAGGATACAGACCAATAACCACAAATGCACAATTCATGATTTATTCTTCTACCAAGACGAGTGTGGGGTGCTGTGAGAGCGAAAAACCAGACCATGTGATAAATTTGGGAGAACCTTGGCTGTTAAATAGAGAACATCTGGTATTTGGAAGTCCTAATAAGTTGCAGTCTTCTAGATCATTCTAGAACATTCTTGAGGACGCATTTTTTAAGTTTTTATTGTTAAAACTATTACATAAGTACCCCCCCCCCACATTAACTTCTTCCAGCCTGCTCCCAGCTTCCCCACCCCTGCCCCTCACCACCCCATTGTCTGTGCCATGGGTTAGGCATACAAGTTCATCGATTGATCTCTCCCCTCCCAGCCTCCCCTGCCTTTCCTCTGAGCCTGTTGGTGCTTCTGTAGGACTCATTCCTCTAATAGCTTCATGTTTGAGTGCTCTTGTATGCAACGGGAAATCAGAATATACCCTTCTCACAAGGATGGAGGAAGGGAAGGAAATCGATTGGAAGAAGAAACACATGTTGGACGTAGATCCATCCATCTTGCCTTGTGGGGTCACGTGACAAAGGAGAGCGCTGGTTTTGTGGAAGCAGCCTGGGAGAGTCCTTCACAGGGTCACAGCAGGCAGCTCCGTATTGGCCTGTTTTAGTTACGGGATGAAATAAAAGAGATGCTGGGAGACGGATCGTATTGTCACAGTGATGGGTTTGCTACACCTCCGTGCCCCATGTCCACGGGGACAGTCACACGGGTCCCGGTAGGTGCACACGGGAATATCACACAGTGCCTGGAGCTTCATATGTGACATAGCATGATGGAGCATGACCGTGGTACAGGGAGTGCCCAGGACTCCATGAGAGCCAGGGGTGATTTGGTTCACCTTGTTGTTAGAAACAACAATGCCAACTAAAAGGAATAATAATTTCAGTGTTAGCGTTCCTTTCTAAAGCATCGGTACCCCCGGATTAGGTACAGTTTTCATCACACCTCGGAAGTTTGCAACGTTTTAATCCTCGGGCAGAGGCCCGTAACCTGGAGACAAGACCTTCCTCCTCCCCGGGCAGACTTTATGAGCGAACTGGGGACCCTGGCAGCCCTCAGGGCGGAGGCCTTAAATTTCATTAGAACAAGAGTGTCATGTGGCTCCAGCGTGTAGTTTGCCCTCCGGAGGAAGAGTCTGGAAGATTAAGGCGTGTTTTCGAGGGGTGATTAGCCAAAATCACCTTTGTAATTCGCTTAAGATGCTTGGCTGTATTGGGGGGAATATTTTCTCATAGATGGAGTATTACATTCTACGAGGTGGTATCAGCAGTCCCCTGGGCAGGCGGGACCAGCACGTCCAGAACCTTATCATTTTGGGGTGATCTGGGCTTAGGTCTTTCTCCAGCGCTAATTACTTTTGTGACATTGAGTCCGTCCGTTTTTCCCTGTATGTTTCACTTTCCCACCGACACACGAAGGAACACAATGACTCACACTGTTAGAATGTCATGAAAAGTACTTGAGATGAGGTTAGAAAGGTGCTCCGCTCTTCACAGATGGACGTGAGCGTCAATGATTATTAGACAAGAGCCTGGTTGGTTTGTTTATGTTTCATGGGATGTAAGATTTTTCTTACAAAACATCTGCTTTCAGTTTCTGCTTTCGTTGGTGCATTTCCCAAATACCACACCGGCGTATGATTTCTCGCGAGCAGTGCCCCTGGTAGGTAGCAAGCCCTGTTGAGTCCCCCCCAGCTGTGTCTCTAGGACAGTTGGTTAAGAAGGTCAGGTGAGCTCAGGCTGGCGTGGCTCACTGGTTGAACATGGACCCAGGAAACAGGAGGTCACAGGTTCGATTCCTGGTCAGGACAAGTGATTGAACATGGACCCAGGAACCAGGAGGTCACAGGTTCGATTCCTGGTCAGGACACATGCCCGGGTTGCAGGCTCCATCCCCAGTGTAGGGCGTGCAGGAGGCAGCCGATCAGTGATTCTCTCTCATCATTGATGTTTCTCTCTCTCCCTCTCCCTTCCTCTCTCTCAACTCAATGAAAATATATTAAAAAAAGGAGGTGAGATGAAGTGCTGAGCACCCTCTGTAGCCAGGTGACCACTTCAGGGATGGGGGTAATGTTAACTGAGGCAGGAAGTGGGAGGAGACCCGGGTTTGGGTGGAGCTCAGAGCGAAGGACGTTGGTATTGGATTTGGTGCTGTGCGTTGAGTTTGAGGCAGATTTAGGAAAACACAGACTCTGGGATGTAGGACGTGGCAGCTGTGAGCTCACGTAACCCTTAAAAATGCCCTGGATTCAGTCTTTCAGATGGCAGCTTACCTGGCCGGGCCCAGACCGGTGCCCATGGTAGACTGTGAAACACTCGGGTTGGTTTTACCCCCTTAGCCAGTGAGAAGGGACCGCCTGGGGTAGATCAGTGCTTCCCTAGCTGGGAAGTGGAAGTGGTGAGAAAAACACAAAGGAATGTGATCTGCAAAGTGTTGGGATTTTAAGTGAAACAGCCCTCTTCCCCACTGCAGCGTTTCCATGTGTAAATATAAAACCGTTTTACATCCACTGGCAAGCGCGCCCTTCCTGTTTTATACACAGTCGAGGCACCGCGCCAGGAACAGGGGCCAAGGCATGAGTCTCCCGTTCTGGGCGAGCCGGGATCATTCCGATACCAGCCGCAGAGCAGCCCTGCGAAACCTCAGCCCGAAGGAATTCCCTGGAGTAAGCAGAAACGGTCCAGCTTGGCGAGAGGTTATCAGACATCTGTTCATTTCCATATCAATAAAAGAAAATCTTCTTTTATGTAAAAAAAAAAAGAAAGAAAGAAAAAAAAGGGACCAGGAAGACATTCCTATCTGATTTGTTCTCAGTCACATACTCCGGGTCCATTTATGCCCCAGAAATACCAGGAAGATTAGCCAGACACACTGAGAAGGGTGGCCAGGAGTCACCGAGATGAAAGCAAACAATGTGTCACGGGGTTTAAAAACACCAAGCGTGGCCTCTAAATAGCCGGGGCCCAAGTGAGTCTAGACTTGGAGATTTCATCTGTACGTTCGCATTTTCCCAGCTCCAAAACGGGGGGGTGGGGGGGTGGAGGAAAAACAGCTCCACTTAAAAGGTCCCCTGGAAGCCATTGTAAGACACTCTGCAAGTAGATAAAATACACCGCCTTTTCAATAGTTATTAATTATGAGAAAATTCTATCGGAAATCTAAGAACGCATGACTGTTTTTGGAAAGCTTCATTCGAATCTTTTCCATCTCAGAAGTCGTCGAGATAAAGTACCAGCTAACAGATACTATCAGTAATGGAGAAGTGCCGTTAGCATTTATCATTCAAAAAAAAAATTTCTGAAACATTTGAGGGATTGTAAGAACATTCCTAGTAGAGACGAGTGAGCAGAAACCTCTTCTTTAAGGCTTAGCGAGCTATGGAATGATGGCATTGCATTCCACCAGACTTTTAATTGTGAACCAACTAGGTCAATTTTTATAGCGACTTAATTCACTTTGTAAGAATCCCTGGCCTGTAGTAATTCCTCCCACACTCTCTGCAGATAGGATTATTGCATTAGAAATGTGATTTTTAAGTGGCCGAGGCTGGTCGTTTGTCAGCATTTGGAGGGATTAAGTCAATAAAATTTAGGCAACATTATTGTTGCTCTTTGGCGTGTCAGAGATCGTACTATTCATCAGCGAGTAGTAATGGCCACGGTAACGGTGATGATTATAAATGGCTCACAGTTACCATCGGTAGGTGCTAGGCGCGGTGCTGGCCTGCACCACATCGATGCACATGAACATACATGAATCTCATAGCAAAGCGAAGACGGACCTGATTTCTTTTTTTTTTTTAAATATATTTTATTGATTTTTTACAGAGAGGAAGGGAGAGAGATAGAGAGTCAGAAACATTGATGAGAGAGAAACACCGATCAGCTGCCTCCTGCACATCCCCCACTGGGGAGGGACCTGCAACCCAGGTAACTGCCCTTGACCCTTCAGTCCGCAGGCCGACGCTCCATCCAGTGAGCCAAACCGGCTTCGGCGAGCAGGAGGTATTTATACGCCACTCTCTCTTTCCTCCTGTTCTTGGATCCCCTGCTGCTGTTTCCTACTAGCCAAGCCCCAAACCCAGCAGGTCAGGTAAAGGAGCCAGCTGACAAGAGCCACGGGGCCAGACTCCCAGGGGCCAGGCTCCCAGCACGCGGAGGGCAGAGAATGGGACTGGGAGGAGGGGGCGGAGCAGAATAACCAGCCTGTATTCTTGTATTATCTTCTGAATCGTGAAAAAGTGGATTAGATAAAGCACACATTTGCCTAGAGCAGCAATTTTGATCTTCTCTAGTTCAGCAGCAGAACAAAGGGATTGCCTAAAAGACAATTCCCCCAATTTTCATTAGTGAATATAAATGAATGACCTTCATATGTGGGCCCTACATTTAGTCTCTAACCACTGTCTTGAGCCACAGGCTGATCGTAGAATCTTTTCTTGTTTCGTTGGCCAACCTCCACTACGTTCTTACCCTCTAGAGGGGCTGCCCCTGACCATTCATACTGACATGCGCCATCAGAAACACCTTAACTGTTCTAACCACTGTCTTGAGTCACAGGCTGATCGTAGCATCTTTTCTTGTTTCGTTGGTCAACCTCCTCTATGCTGCCCCTGACCGTTCATACTGACATGCGCCATCAGAAACACCTTA
>NW_006282203.1:264177-265545 GCF_000327345.1 Myotis davidii
CTATTGCTGTTTCCTTCTCCCTCTCTCCTTCTCTGAAATCAATAAAAAAAACTAACTAAATAAAAGTTTTCTTAAAAAAGAAGCTCCTGGCCCTAAGCGGTTTGGCTCAGTGGATAGAGTGTCGGCCTGCGGACTCAAGGGTCCCAGGTTCGATTCCGGTCAAGGGCATGTACCTTGGCTGCGGGCACATCCCCAGTGGGGAGTGTGCAGGAGGCGGCTGATCGATGTTTCTCTCTCATCGATGTTTCTGACTCTCTATCCTTCTCCTTTCCTCTCTGTAAAAACTCAATAAAATATATTAAAAAAAAGAAGTTCCTACTGATGCCCATCCCCATGAAAGCATCACCCAGAGCCCTTTACCACCAAGTTCACGTGGACGTGCCTCCTCTGCTTCTCTGGGATATGAGGGTGGTCACGGCACGTCCCGAAGGCTTTCAGAGTCGAGGGAATAAGTGACGAGAGCAGAGACGCCAAGACGTGGAGGCTGACGGTCACCTTGTATGTTAACCTGGGGGATAGTTGGCATCGCTACAATGTTGAATCTTTCCCAAGGACATGGAACATGCTCCTACTGATGCCCATCCCCATGAAAGCGTCACCCAGAGCCCTTTACCACCAAGTTCACGTGGACGCCCCTCCTCTGCTTCGCTGGGATATGAGTGTGTCCACAGAGTCGAGGGAATAAGTGACGAGAGCAGAGACGCCAAGACGTGGAGGCTGACGGGCACCTTGTACATTAACCTGGGGGATAGTTGGCATCGCTACGATGTTGAATCTTTCCCAAGGACATGGAACGTCTTTCCATTTGAACACGTCTACTTTTCAACAGTATTAGAGGTTTCTTCTCTTATAGGCTTGGCACATTTTTTTGCCCAATTTATTCTTAGGTTTTATATCTTTTGTTGCTTTTACAAATGAGCTCTTCACTGGCATTATCTCTTCGAATTGATGGTTTATATGTAAGAAGGGTAGTGATTTATATATATAAATTTTATATCCTATTACCTTATTGCATTTTATTAATGTATTCATTAGTTTTTAAAATTGGTACTCGAGTTTTCAAAAGAATTTGTCTTCTGCAAATAGAGATGTCATTACTCTTTTTCTTTGCTGCTTTTATTCCTCTAATGATTTTCCCTTGTTTGTTACATTGATTAATGCTTCCAATACAATGTTAAATGGTAGTGATATATATACATATGAAAATCACCATCAATTTCTATTTCACTTTGTGTTCTTAATGAGGAATGGGTGTTCTATTTTGCCAAATGTCTTTCCAGTATTTAGGGAGATGATCATAAGATTTTTCTCCTTCTATTATTATTGTGAATTATAATTGATTTCCTAGTAGTGAACCATCCTTGCATT
>NW_006282203.1:269738-270157 GCF_000327345.1 Myotis davidii
ATGCCCATCCCCATGAAAGCATCACCCAGAGCCCTTTACCACCAAGTTCACGTGGACGTGCCTCCTCTGCTTCTCTGGGATATGAGGGTGGTCACGGCACGTCCCGAAGGCTTTCAGAGTCGAGGGAATAAGTGACGAGAGCAGAGACGCCAAGACGTGGAGGCTGACGGTCACCTTGTATGTTAACCTGGGGGATAGTTGGCATCGCTACAATGTTGAATCTTTCCCAAGGACATGGAACATCTTTCCATTTGAACAAGACTACTTTTCAACAGTATTAGAGGTTTCTTCTCTTATAGGCTTGGCACATTTTTTTGCCCAATTTATTCTTAGGTTTTATATCTTTTGTTGCTTTTACAAATGAGCTCTTCACTGGCATTATCTCTTCGAATTGATGGTTTATATGTAAGAAGGGTAGT
>NW_006282203.1:270275-273493 GCF_000327345.1 Myotis davidii
TTGTCTTCTGCAAATAGAGATGTCATTTCTCTTTTTCTTTGCTGCTTTTATTCCTCTAATGATTTTCCCTTGTTTGTTACATTGATTAATGCTTCCAATACAATGTTAAATGGTAGTGATATATATACATATGAAAATCACCATCAATTTCTATTTCACTTTGTGTTCTTAATGAGGAATGGGTGTTCTATTTTGCCAAATGTCTTTCCAGTATTTAGGGAGATGATCATAAGATTTTTCTCCTTCTATTATTATTGTGAATTATAATTGATTTCCTAGTAGTGAACCATCCTTGCATTCCTGTCATAAACCCCACAATGTATTTTTTAAATATGCTGCTGGATTCAGTTTGCTAATATTTTATTTATGGTTTATGCTTTCTTTTTTTTCAATATATTTTTATTGATTTCATATTAATGTATTCATTAGTTTTTAAAATTGGTACTCGAGTTTTCAAAAGAATTTGTCTTCTGCAAATAGAGATGTCATTACTCTTTTTCTTTGCTGCTTTTATTCCTCTAATGATTTTCCCTTGTTTGTTACATTGATTAATGCTTCCAATACAATGTTAAATGGTAGTGATATATATACATATGAAAATCACCATCAATTTCTATTTCACTTTGTGTTCTTAATGAGGAATGGGTGTTCTATTTTGCCAAATGTCTTTCCAGTATTTAGGGAGATGATCATAAGATTTTTCTCCTTCTATTATTATTGTGAATTATAATTGATTTCCTATACTTTGTGTTCTTAATGAGGAATGGGTGTTATATTTTGCCAAATGTCTTTCCAGTATTTAAGGAGATGATCATAAGATTTTTCTCCTTCTATCTATTATTATTGTGAATTATAATTGATTTCCTAGTAGTGAACTATCCTTGCATTCCCGTAATAAACCCCACAATGTATTTTTTAAATATGTTGCTGGATTCAGTTTGCTAATATTTTATTTATGATTTTTGCTTTCTTTTTTTCAATATATTTTTATTGATTTCAGAAAGGAAGGGAGAGGGAGAGAGAGAGAGAGAAACATCAGTGATGACAGAGAATCATTGATTGGCTGCCTCCTGCACGCCCCACACTGGGGATGGAGCCCACAACCCGGGCATATACCCTTGCCTGGAATCGAACCTGGGACCTTTCAGACTGCAGGCTGGCGCTCTATCCATTGAGCCAAACTGGTTTTGCTTTCATATTCATTTGCCAGTAAGCGCTTTTTTACTCCTGCGTATGTGCCCAGTACTGTGCCACATTATAACTGAGCTGTAAAAAAGGCTAAAATTCTTCCCCTGGAGTCTATTATCAGAGAGAGACGGGGAACCAGAGTTGCAGCGCGGTGTACTGAGTGCCAGGCTGGAGCTGTGCAGGCTGTGGGCGAGGCGCCAGCTGACGGGAAGGGTGAGCAGGGGTCGCCTTGTGAACAGGGTGACACACCGACACTCCAGGCCGAGGGAATGACAGGCCTCAGGCACAGAGGTCATGCCCGCTCAGTGCTCCTGGAAACCGGCGGTGTCTCGTCACCATAGCAGGGTGTTTGCGTGGGTGAGTGACAGGCTGGGAAGGAAGGTTCCAGAAGGGTCCCAGGCTGAAGGGCCTTGCAGGCTGCAGGCTGATGTTATCCGGTGGCTGTGGGCAGGCATTCAAGGGCCTCCAGGAAGGGGATGCAGTGATCAGATATGTTCATATAGGAGAGATTGCTGTGATGGTGAGAGGGACGGTGGGTGGGAGAACGGTGTCGCGGAGCCCGGGCAAGAGGCCCCCTGGCCCGAGGGGAAGATGGCGCCGACCTGAACTAAGGCAGTGGCAGTGGGAATGAAGGGACCGCGTGGACCTGGCCAACCTTGTGCCCAGAAAACCCATGAAGGTGGCAGCGGAGCTATGGGTGGGAGGGAGAGGAGGAGGTTAGGCGTCCTCCCAGACTTCTGGCCGGGGCAAGGGTGCGGATGGGGCTGCTGTTCATGGAAATGGAGAATACAGACAGACAGACAGAGGGTTTTTGTTACCGTGGGTCTGATTTCTGAGGATGGCTGTGGACAGTAAAACTGGACAGTAAAACTGGGCTGGGCTCTGTAGAGCTTGAGGTGGAATGTTCCGGAGCTGGGGGAGCTCTAGGGTGCCCAGAGCTGGAGATGTGGCTCTGGGAGACATCACCCTGAAGAAGGTGGTGAATCCTCAGACGGGTGAGGTCTCCACGGAGCATGTGTAGGGTGAGACAGGAGACACCTGAGCAGGGAGTCGGGGACTCACTGACATCGAAGGGACGGGTAGCTGGAGGAGCAGGGAAGACAGACCTAGGGCAGTGATGGCGAACCTATGACACTCGTGTCAGAGGTGACACGCGCACTCATTTTTTTGGTTGATTTTTCTTTGTTAGATGGCATTTAAACATATAAAATAAATATCAAAAATAGAAGTCTTTGTTTTACTATGGTTGCAAATATCAAAAAATTTCTATATGTGACACGGCACCAGAGTTAAGTTAGGGTTTTTCAAAATGCTGACACTCCGAGCTCAAACGGTTCGCCATCACTGCCCTAGGGGGAGGCCAGAGAGAGGGCAGGGACGTGGAGACAGGGGTGTCAGGGACCCCGAGGGAGGCGAGAGCTTCAGGGGGTAGAGGTGACAAGAGGTCAGATACCTGGACAGCCAGGAGGTGAGCGAGGACTGAGGTTCCCATTGAATCGGCAAATAGGGGGCCACTGGGGGTCTTGGCTAGAACATTCTGGGGAAGGACAGGCACTGACAATGTGTGTGGGAGTGGACGGGGAGGGGAGGGCATCCCCGGCAGCATGCCAGGCGTGGAGACTCTGAGAGGTTAAGAGACCCGTTTTTTCAGGCTCTTGTGACCTTAAAGGTGAAGACCAGGCCACCTCGCCGCCGAGTGTGTGGCCCTGGGAGGCCGCTCAGCCGCTCGGAGGCCAGAGACTCCGCGGCACATTGGGGCGGTGACGGCACCGCGCGGGGCTGTTGTGAGACGACATTCCAGTGCCTCCTGTCTTTATTCCAGTGACGTTGAATTTTATTTATTTTTTAATCTATTTTTTATTGATCTCAGAGAGGAAGGGAGAGGGAGCGAGCGATAGCGACATCAATGATGAGAGAGAATCATGGGTCGGCTGCCTCCTGCACGCCCCACACTGGGGATCGAGCCCCCAGCCCGACTGGGAATCCAACCTATGACTTCCTGGTTCGTAGGTTGAGGCTCAACCACTGAG
>NW_006282203.1:273685-275385 GCF_000327345.1 Myotis davidii
CCCCTCCCCCCTCAGACTCCATCTCTTCTCCCCAGACTCCCCCTCTCTCCTTCTTCCTCTCCCCTTCCTATTGCCACTGCGCTGACGCCTCCTGGAAAAGCACAGCCAGAGAAAACACAACCACGCAGCTCCCCTCCCTGTCTCCCCCTGCAAGTGAATACAGCACCTCGGACCTCCCTCACCTGCAGCAGGTGGCTCCCTGGAGAAGTTCGGAGAGCTCAGATGCCACAAACAGCGACTCCTTTTAGCAGCGCCGCCATGAACATGGACGGAGAGTCTGTCACAGAGGGAAGCCCCCTCCCGGCCCTGCCCTGGGGGGAGCCTGGCAGGGGGCATCTCAGCCCTGGATGAAGGCGAGCAGCCCTCCCGCGGCTGCGCACCAGGAATCCGGGCTTATCTCCCTTCCAGTCCTGGGCTGTCTTTCTCAGACAGTTTTCTCTGCAGCTACGCTTTGCTGATCCTATCGCGTCAGTTCCGACCAGAGCCCGTGAGAAGTCTGGAAGGAGAGACACCCTCCCCCACCCAGAAGTATTTCCTGCACCATCTCAGCTGGCGGCAGGCGTGACCGCTGGCCGCTGACGGGTGCAGGGAGCTCCTAGGAGCTGGAGGTAGAAGGAGTCGCTATTTTTGTGCTGCTCCATGGGGACCAGATCGGAGGCTCTGGGTAGAGTGTTTTCCGATAAGCAGAACTGTATCTAAATATAGCTCAGGCGTTACAGACCAGGGGACCGCTGAGGGCCTTTTTAATCCAGTTTTTCCACGTGATGGAGCTAAGCTCAGTGCTGTTACCACCACAAGGGCTTCTTGGGAAGAGTTTTAGCTCTCCATCCAGCATGGTTCTAAAGCCTTCGCTTCACTCTGACACAGAAAATGGCTTTGTTTTTAAAGCTCGAACTGCAGAGGCCAACTTCAAGTCCACCTTGTAGCACAGCAGCGACCATGTCAGCTTTCAGTCCTCCTCTATCTAATCGGAGCGATGTCTGAGGTGTGTGATGGCTAATTCAGGGTTTTGTTCCTAAGATAACACAGGAACTCATCGAGCTGGAGCTGCTCCTGGGCCGTAATTCCGTCTTTTAATGAGCAGTGATGAACGCCTGTGCCTTCCCATGAACACTATCGTCTTCTTTATGGCGGTTGCTTTCTTGGGCGCTGTCATCACTACTTCCCCAGGCCCCGTGCCACCCAGCTGGCGGTTTCAAGCAGCATCCAAGTCTGATGTATTAACCAATCAGAAACCACCACCACCACCACCAGCCAACACCGTTGAGCTCCCTAACCAAATGGTTACACGGAAAATGGACAGTTGAGTTCAGGCAAACAACTAGCACCCACCATTGTTTAAGGAAATAGTCAGCCCTGGCCGGTGTGGCTCAGTGGATAGAGCTTTGGCCTGCGGACCGAAGGGTCCCAGGTTCGATTCCGGTCAAGGGCATGTACCTTGGTTGCAGGGTCTTCCCTGGCTTGGGCCCTAGTCGGGGTGTATGGAGGAGGCAGCCAATCAAAGTGTTTCTCTCACATTGATATTTCTCTCTGTCTACCCACCTCTCTTCCACTCTCTCTAAAAATCAATGGGAATATATATCTATATCTATATCTATATCTATCTATATCTATATCTATATCTATCTATATCTATCTATATCTATATCTATATCTATATCTATATCTATATCTATATCTATATCTATATCTATATCTAT
>NW_006282203.1:275445-279653 GCF_000327345.1 Myotis davidii
GTTCTGATTTCCAGCAGCAAGAACAACTCCCTTGTCTCCTGTATATATCTATCTCTCTATATCTTTATATCTCTACATATCTATATCTATATCTAATCTATATCTATATCTATATCTATATCTATATCTATATATCTATAGATAGATATAGAGGAAGAGGAAGAGTCAGAAGCCTGGCTCAGTTGTGTGTCTTTCGTGGACGGCTTGATCTTGGACCCGGCAGCTGAAGAACTGGCCTGGAATGTCCTCCCTAAGGCCCCACAGCTATGAATGTGAGCATCACTATGGCTCCGTGGGCTGAGGGATGGATGGGGGAGGGGAGAGAGGAGAGGGGGAGAGAGGAGAAAGAAACAGAAATAAAGGGGTGGGTGGTTGCTAGGCATTGGAGATTGTCTACAACCCCAGATGTTTAGGTTCAAAAGGACTGTCCTGCCCTGGCCGGTCTGGTTCAGTGGATAGAGCCTTGGTCTGCGGACTGGAGGGTGCTGGGTTCGATTCCAGTCCAGCGCTCCATCCTTGGCCCTGGTCAGGGGTACATGTGGAGGCAACCAAACGATGCGAGAGAGACACATGGATGTTTCTCTCTCTGTCTCTCCCCCTCCCTTCCACTCTCTCTAAAACTCAATGGAAAAATATCCTTGGGTGAGGATTAATTGAAAAAAGAAAAAGAAAGCAAAAGACTTCCTGTATAAGACGAGGTGCAGGGGGTCCCCAGCACTAACTAGCACGTGATCCTAGGCACGTGGCCTCCCTGGCTTGTGCTTTCTCTTTTGTAAACCACGGGGGCGGGAGTCGTGGTCTTTACACTCCTTCCAGGCCTGCGTGCGAGTCTCTGAGGCTGCAGAGGAGCCCGGACTGAAGGGAGCCCCGTTTGTGCCCCAGATTCCAGAGGCTTCGCACAGTCCCCGATGGTCTCTGGCTGAACCAGGAGCCCGAAGCTGGTCCATGAGCTGCCTGGTCTGTGGGCCTCGGCCAGCAGGGCGTGTCCCCTCGATGGCCCATCCGGACGACGGTCCTGGTAGCACCCTCACGGCTGATGATTGGAATTTGGGCCATGAATGGACGGACAGGATTCTTCCTGCTTCTCAATACAGCTGTTTACTTTACTGTCCTCTGTTTGTAAGCAGAAGTCGGCGTGGGCCAACAAAGGGACAATGGGTTTTAAAAAAACAGTTTGGCCAGGAATGCTTGAGAAAATGTATTGTCCCACTTCTCTGAGAGCCCAAACTTAGCTTTACATTTTACAAAATGTGCTGCCTGTCCAGCATGGCTCAGTGGTTGAGCGTCGGCCTATGAACCAGGAGGTCACGGTTCGATTCCCGGTCAGGGCACATGCCTGGGTTGCAGACTCCATCCCCAGTGTGGGGCGTGCAGGAGGCAGCCGATCAGTGATTCTCTCATTGATGTTTCTATCTCTCTCTCACCCTCTCTCTTCCTCTCTGAAATCAATAAAAACACCTACATAAAAAAATAAAAATAAAGCCGAAACCAGTTTGGCTCAGTGGATAGAGCGTCGACTGAAAGGTCCCAGGTTCGATTCCGGTCAGGGGCATGTACCTTGGTTGCGAGCACATCCCCAGTGGGGAGTGTGCAGGGGGCAGCTGGTCGATGTTTCTCTCTCATCGATGTTTCTAACTCCCTATCTCTCTCCTTTCCTCTCTGTAAAAACTCAATAAAATATATTAAAAAAATTAAAAACAAAACAAAACAAAACAAACTTTTTAAAAAAAAAATAAAATAAAAATAAAAATAAAAATAAAAATGTGCCGTGTACATTAGGATTTAGAAATAATTTGTGGGGAGCTCCTGTGTGTAGCAATCCAGGAACACCAGAACTCCAGGCATTTTATTCCGCATTCCTAACGAATTCTCCCTCTGAAATTTCCCCCCAAAACCTTTTTAGCTCCCCTGTGATTTCTCCTTCCTTTTCCTACTCCTTCAAGCATCTGGATGGGGCCCTAGTTGTCTAGACCAATGTTTAAAATTCCCGTGCCCGTGACTCGGGGGTAATAACCCTGCAGCTTTTGATGCTGTGGTCTGCAAGCTACTCGGCAAGGTCGATTAAGTTCTTACCGATTTCATGTGTCTTTATCATCAGCCCAGGTGGCCTCTTAAGCTGTCTGCTTCCTGTGACTGTTCCCCTCCTGTTTCCACGGTAATAATTTATATTTGTATTTGAGTCTAAACACAACTCGGGGAGCACAGATAGGAAAAGCAGAACTTCGTTTGGCCGCGGGCAGCCCAGAGCTCATTAGGCGGAGGCACCGAGCAGCAGGGAACCCATTCATTACCCTCGTTCTTTTACTTTTTTTTTTTTGTACTTGAAAAATAAAATAAAAAAATGTCAACATCTTCCTCAAAGTTCCTCCTCCGAGAGGAGGCAGGCCCGCACTAGGCTTCTCTGCCCAAACCCTGCCCCTCGTAGAGGCTCAGCTCCCCCCGCTCCCCCCACCCCCAACCTCTCCTACTAAGGCCGCCGTCAGAGCGAATGCTTCTCTATTCAGAGCTCACTTCCGACCCATCCTCGCACCGGGGTCTCTGCACTGACTCTCAGGGGCGCGCTCTGCGGCCGGGACCCCAGCTCAGTAGGTCGCCGGCCGCCCAGCAAACCCTCCGGGTGCTCCCATGGATTCTGATCTCAGCTGCTCCTCTCATGGCGCCTCTGGCTCTTGTTCCCAAACTTGCTCCTGTCATTTTTTGTGAAATTGCCAAGGAGGGGGTCTTTTTTTAAATTAAAAAAAATTATATATATATATATGTGTGTGTGTGTGTGTATTGTTTTCAGAGAGGAAGGGAGAGGAGAGAGAGATAGAAACATCAATGAGGAGAGAGAATCATTGATCGGCTAACTCCTGCACGCCCCACACTGGGGAAGGAGTTGAGCCTGCAACCCAGGCATGTGCCCTGGCCGGGAATTGAACTGTGAACCCTTGGTTCATGGGTCAATGCTCACCCACTGAGCCACACCGGCTGGGCGATTTCTGGTCTTTTGAAAGAAAAGTCTCTCCTTTCCACTTTGTGAATGAAAGCATCACTGGGGCTGAAGGAGGGGGTAAGGGGTAGGAGGGGATGCCTGGGCTAGTCCAGGGGGTGAGACACCGCCGTCCCCCGACACGTCCGCTGTCCCCTGGAAGAGTGAAATCATAGGGCCGTGTGCGTGGGCTCCCCTGGGGGTGTTGGTCTCGTATTTATGGACCAGCTGGTGGAGGTCCCGATTTCCTTGTTGGTCGACATGCCCTTGTTCTTGCTCAGCTTAATGCGGGTGTATTCACTCTGGTCTTGCAGAATAGCAGACTGGATGCTTAGAATGGGTCCCAGGGGTCCCAGGAGGAAATTTATTCTCACTGGTTGGCACTTAGCCAAGAGGGCAAGCGTGAGGCCCCTCACCCAGGCCCGGCCCCTCAGGTTCAGTGTCTCCGTTGTCCAAGAAGTGGCCCTGCATTGTGGTGAGATGGTGACACGAGAAGCTACACGCCAATGTCAGACTCGTGCACCCGTTTTAACAAATGCTGATGCATGTGGGACAAGGTAGCAGTACCAGCCCTCCTTCTCGACCGCATTAGTCACGGCAGCAAAAGGCAGGAGCCACGCAAGTGTCCGTCATGGGCGAGTGGATGACCAAAGCCTGGCAGATACACACAGTGGAATGGACACACCCTCCAGCCTTAGAAAGGACATTCCCACACAGGCTACCACGTGCATGAGCCTTGAGGGCACTATGCTGAGGGCAAGTAGCTGGACATAAAAGGGCAGGTATGGTGTGATTCCACTTACAGGAGAGACCTAGAGCTGTCGAATTCACGGAGAGAGACCGATGGACAATGGTGGTTGCAGGGGTGGAGGGGCTGGGGGGAGGGGCAGTGGAGAGCTGTTGCTCAGATGAGCGAAGAGATTGTTCGGGAAGATGAAGAAAGTTCCAAAGCCAGCCAGTGTGACTCACTGACCACTGAGGTCACAGGGTCATGGTTCCATTCCCGGTTGGGCACATGCCCAGGTTGTGGGCTTGGTCCTCACTAGGAGGCGTGCAGGAGGCCGCTAATCAGTGATTCTCTATCATCATGGATGTTTCTCTCTCTGCACCATCTTCCTTCCTCTCTGAAATCAATAAAAATTTATTTTAAAAAGAAAAGCATCTCTGAACTATCTCTGGATAAGGAAAGGAAAACGTCCAAACCCCAGAATATTTTCTTAGGTTTTTTTTTTTTTTA
>NW_006282203.1:298448-299037 GCF_000327345.1 Myotis davidii
GGCATTGCCTAAAGGCAAAAAGAAAAAAGATAGTTTCAAGACTGGACATGGTTGACATAAGCCAATTGTCCATGAAAATGTTTGAATTGATTTCAGAGAGGAAGAAAGAGGAAGAGAGAGACAGAAACATCAATGAGGAGAGAGAATCATTGATCGGCTACCTCCTGCACGCCCCACACTGGGGATGGAGTTGAGCCTGCAACCCAGGCATGTGCCCTGGCCGGGAATTGAACTGTGAACTCTTGGTTCATGGGTCAATGCTCACCCACTGAGCCACACCGGCCGGGCGATTTCTGGTCTTTTGAAAGAAAAATCTCCTTTCCACTGTGTGAATGAAAACGTCACTGGGGCTGAAGGAGGGGGTGAGGGGTAGGAGGTGATGCCTGGGCTAGTCCAGGGGGTGAGACACCGCCGTCCCCCGACACGTCCGCTGTCCCCTGGAAGAGTGAAGTCACAGGGCCCCGAGGGTGAGCGTGGGCTCCCCTGGGGGTGTTGGTCTCGGTATTTATGGACCAGCTGGTGGAGGTCCCGATTTCCTTGTTGGTCGACATGCCCTTGTTCTTGCTCAGCTTAATGCGGGTGTATTCAC
>NW_006282203.1:299373-305816 GCF_000327345.1 Myotis davidii
ACAATGGTGGTTGCAGGGGTGGAGGGGCTGGGGGGAGGGGCAGTGGAGAGCTGTTGCTCAGTTGAGCGAAGAGATTGTTCGGGAAGATGAAGAAAGTTCTAAAGCCAGCCAGTGTGACTCACTGACCACTGAGGTCACAGGGTCATGGTTCCATTCCCGGTTGGGCACATGCCCAGGTTGTGGGCTTGGTCCTCAGTAGGGGGCGTGCAGGAGGCAGCCGATCCATGATTCTCATCATTGATGTTTCTCTCTCTCCCTTTCTCTCTGAGGTCGATAAAGATCTACTAAAAAAAAAAAGTTGTGGAGGACAATAGGCCTGGTGTACTCAATGCCTCTGAACTGTCCACTAAATGGTTGAAATGGTAAATCTTATATTCTGTATATGTCAACACACACACATATGGCAACACGGACTGTGCCACAAGTCAGTGTGCGTGGGAGAGAGATCCCCTGGCCTTTCCCTGGGAAGATGCTATCCCGGGGTCGCTCACGAAGGGTGACTGTGGTGACATTTGTGGATCTAACCAGCAGATGCATCTGCGACATCACTTCTCCTCCTCACGGCGGCCCTGGGGCTTGGGGAGGTCCCTGTCCCCGCTTTGCAGGTGAGGAACCTCTGCCAGGTTGGGTACCCAGACCAGCATCCTTTTCTTTTTTCTCTTCCTCCCTCCCACCCTCTGAGGGGGAGACCAGTCTTGGCCAGCCGGGAGCCGTCAGCTCCTCCCTCTGCACTCACACGGGGTGGCGTGTGTCACCAGTGGGACCTACGTTACTCTGTTCTGTAGGAACCAGTGCAAAGGGACCTTTTTTTTTTTTTTTAATCCTCACCCGAGGATATTTTCCATTGATTTTAGAGAGAGTGGAAGAGAGAGGGAGAGACAGAGAGAAACACATCGGTGGGTTGCCTACAGGTGAGGAACCTCTGCCAGGTTGGGTACCCCGACCAGCATCCTTTTCTTCTTTCTCTTCCTCCCTCCCACCCTCTGAGGAGGAGACCGGCCTTGGCCAGCCGGGAGACGTCAGCTCCTCCCTGTGCACTCACACGGGTGGCGTGTGTCACCAGTGGGACCTCTGTCACTCTGTTCTGTAGGAACCAGTGCAAAGGGACCGTTTTTTTTTTTTGTTTTTTTTTTTAATCCTCACCCAAGGATATTTTCCATTGATTTTAGAGAGAGTGGAAGAGAGAGGGAGAGACAGAGAGAAACATCAGTGCGAGAGAAACACATCGATTGGTTGCTTCCTGCATGTGCCTGGACCAGGGCCCTGGCTGGGGAGGAGCCTGCAACCCAGGTAACTGCCCTTGACCGGAATCGAACCCGGGACCCTTTGGTACCGCAGCCAAACCGGCCAGGGCGAAAGGGACAGTGCTATTGGTGCCTGTGCTGGTTTGGGACGTTGCCCAGGCCAGTCATCGTCACTGAGTAGACACACGAAGCCGGCAAATACATCTTTGTGAGGGCGGCGCGTTAAGTGGCTCCCCGCAGAGCAGTTATTAACATGTGACGATAATTACGTGGCACAGTTTGCAGTAAAGCTAAGAAAAATGACAGCAGCGCCGGGAACTCGGCAGCAGCATGTTCGGTGGTGCAGTGCCTTTCCTAAATTCGTCAGCGCGTTTCGTGCGTCTTGCTTTGTTGGAGGAAGACCAAATGGACTCTTTTGAAGGTCGGATACGTTGATATAACTTTATATTTGTTCAGCTGCTTTCTTCGGGTGCCCGGGCCGGCCGCTGCCACCGTTCCCTTCTTCCTCACAGCATCCTTTTAAGGAGTTCACGGCTGGAGGCGGGGTCGTCTGTCTTAACTTCATTTAAGAGACAAAGAAAGAAAGAGGATAGAGAGACCAAGAGACTTTCTTTCTTTCCTCCTTCCTCTTCCTCCTCCTCCTCCTCCTCCTCTTCACAACTATTTACACAGCACTCCCTCTTTGCAGGCCCTGGACCCTCAATTAAGGTCACCAGTGAGCTCAGGCTAGAGTCTAAGCCAGTGATGGCGAACCTGTGACACGGGTGTCAGAGGTGACACGTGAACTCATTTTTTTGGTTGATTTTTGTTAAATGGCATTTAAACATATAAAATAAATATCAAAAATATGTCTTTGTTTTGCTGTGGTTGCAAATATCAAAACATTTCTATATGTGACACGGCACCAGAGTTAAGTTAGGGCTTTTCAAAATGCTGACACGCCGAGCTCAAAAGGTTCGCCATCACTGGTCTGAGCCCCTGCCTACTCTTTTTTTTTTTTTTTAAACAGATAAGTATATGTTTTTATTGATTCCAGAGAGAGGAAGAGAGGGAGAGAAAGACAGGAACCTAATGATGAGAGAGAATCATTGGTTGACTGCCTCAAGCCCACAACCTGGGCATGTGCCCTGACCGGGGAATCGAACCGTGACCTCCTGGTTCATAGGTCCATGCTCAACCACCGGGCCACGCCGGCTGGGCCCCGCTCGTCCTTTTCTGTGCTCTGAGCTTGTGAGTCTCAGGGCTATGGAAATGCCTGACTTTGTAGGGAGCCTGACACTGGGGAAAGGATGAAGACTTATTCTATTCCTTAGCTCCACCGAAAGGGAGTGCGGGCCTGACACAAGAACCTCAGGAGGCTGAAACTCACCTCCTTTCTAGGTCTCGGTGCAGCGTCAGCCTCATTCGCTTTGGGTGGTAGGTGGTCTGCGCTGTGAGCGTGAGGAGGTCGGATTAGGGGGTGACATGAACCCGGAGGCCGGCAGGGCGCTTGCAAGAGGGAAGATACAAATACCAGCTGAGGGCAGGTTCCCATTGGCCGAGATCCGTCAAGATTCTGCCAAGTCAAGATTTGAAAAATAAACAAACAAAACCAGGAACAAAAAGTTAAAAGATTTAAATTTGTGGCAAGGCGTCGAAAGTCACGGAGTCCAGCCATAATTTGAAAATGACAGAGAAGCCAACATCTGAGTTCTCCGGTTTCCTTTATTGTTTTAACCTCCTCAAAAGCCTCTTTTTGTTGGTTCCATCTCTAGTTGTTTCCTCTTCCTAGATACGTGTAAAGGGAAGAGCTGAGAGCCGGGGAGCATGGCTTTACTTAGCGGTGAAATCTTGTTCTCATACATTTTACCTTAATGTTTACTCCCCATGAAACACTGGCATTATTACTATTGTTATTTTAAAAATGTATTTATTAATTATTAGAGAGGCAGGGAGAGAGAAACATCGATGTGTTGCTCCACCTACTTAAGCATTCATTAGTTGCTTCTCTGCGCCCTGACAGGGAGTGGAACCCACAACCCAGGCATATTGGGATGAGAGTCTGAGCTACTCGGCCAGGGCCCACTGGCATTATTTTTCAAAAACGATTTGTTGGGGGAGACATAGTTCCAGATCCGTGAAGGCCATTCCAGGATCGACTGGTGAGCAGGAAGTCCTTTCCCAGGAAGGGGACTAGAGCAGCTCAGGAAAGATACAGGGTGTACAAGGTGCCGAAGGGCCATGTGTCAGCTACTCCCCCTAAGACGCTACTCCCCTCAAGACACCAGATACGCATGGGATCTAGTTCAGCTCTTTCACTCGCAATATAAGGCTCAGGGAGACCTGGTGGCTCACCTCCTCCTGTGAACCGTGCCTTCAGCCACAGAGGAAGGAATATGGCTGACAGGAAGGCCACAGGTGATGGTCCTCTGAATTTCAGGTGATCCTTCCTGGGACCTTTGTAGGTAACGTTGACCTCTGAATAGAACCTGGTGTGATGCACTTGACTCTCTGTACTTATATTTATTTTATTGATTTCAAAGAGGAAGGGAGAGGGGTAGAGAGTTAGAAACATCAATGCAGAGAGAGAATCACTGATCGGCTGCCTCCTGCACGCCCCCTACTGGGGATCGAGCCCACATCCTGGGCATGTGCCCTGACCGGGAATTAAACTCTGACCTCCTGGTTCATGGGTCGATGCTCAACCGGAGCGTGCCTGCCGGGCTCTCTGGACTTCTTGGAGCAGGTGGTTTGCAGAGAGCCCTGCACACCACTTGCCCGAACTTCTGCACAGACACCCAGAGGTGTGGCCAGCCCCCTATTTCATGAACAAAGATAGCCTTTCTTTATCGAGCTCTCATTCCCACTAAGACAAGACAGTGTCTTAATGAAAGGGTGGGGATAAGTAACCCTGTTCAGAGCTCCTTGAGGGGATGGATTGTGTGGTGTCAAAACCACGAAGAAGCTGGGCTCCTGTGGGTACCTGTTAGCATGACAGTGCAGACGTGGACAGTGCAGATGTGGACAGTGCAGACGGGGACAGTGCAGACGGGGACAGTGCAGACAGGGACAGTGCAGACGGGGACAGTGCAGACGGGGACAGTGCAGACATGGACAGTGCAGACGGGGACAGTGCAGACGGGGACAGTGCAGACGTGGACAGTGCAGACAGGGGCAGTGCAGACGGGGACAGTGCAGACGGGGACAGTGCAGACATGGACAGTGCAGACGGGGACAGTGCAGACGTGGACAGTGCAGACAGGGGCAGTGCAGACGGGGACAGTGCAGACGGGGACAGTGCAGACATGGACAGTGCAGACGGGGACAGTGCAGACGTGGACAGTGCAGACAGGGGCAGTGCAGACGGGGACAGTGCAGACGGGGACAGTGCAGACATGGACAGTGCAGACGGGGACAGTGCAGACGTGGACAGTGCAGACAGGGGCAGTGCAGACGGGGACAGTGCAGACGGGGACAGTGCAGACATGGACAGTGCAGACGGGGAGGACGGGGACACGGTGAGTGGCTCATCTGAGCAGCCAGGAAGGCATATTCAGAGCCTGGCGACCTCCCCGGCGACTTCCCGGCCTCCTTGTCTGAACGCCGTCTCTGTGAAGCCCTTGTTCCCTCGCTGCCTGTGGAACCAAGGGGTGGGCCCACTGCCCGGGGTTCTGATTTCACTTGTGGGGTGTGTGCGTGTGTGTGGTGTGTGTGCACACACATGGTGTGTGTGTGGTGTGTGTGTGCACACACATGGTGTGTGTGTTTCCCCCTGGCCCTCTCGTGATGGATGGATGGCGGCGGCGGCGGCCTGGGCCTGTTTCTGATTAGTGACGTGAGCTTTCCCGTGAGGCTAAGAGGAAGGTGCTCTCCTTAACCCCGGGACCTGGTCTTTCCCATCGCAGGTTTAAGGGCCCCAGGTCCTGGGTTTCAGCCGAGAACATGAAGGCTTGGAGGGGGGAGTAGAGCGTTTTGTTGAGAGAGAAGGTAGGGGAGTTGCATTGAGAGTCAGCACAGGGATGGATGGGCGTGGCTTCCCCTGGGAGGAGCAGCCTTAGGGGGGCTGGGGGTGCAGCAGGGAGAGCCCCTGGGAGTCTTCTTCCCCAGGTGAGCCACGGGCCACCTCTCCCCACCGCCCTGCGGCAGGAGACTGCCTGGCCTTAGACTAGGCCTGGGCCTGCAGCTGCTTAGTCAAGCGATTCTGGAACATTCAGGACACACTTAGAGCACCTACTAAGGGCCGGGCACTGCATAGGAGCTCAGAACTTCCAGGAATAACCAAGTAACCGCGTGTGACCTCGGGGTTGTCCTCAGGGGCCTGGGCTGCATTTTAAACAAGAGGATGCGGCCTGAGGCTTCGCTCCCTGTCCAGGACTTCGCAGCCCCTCAGTGGCCGCCTCTGCGCTGGCCTTTGTCAGTCTCCTATATGTTTTCCATTGATTTATTATAGAGAGAGGGGAGGGGATGGGGAGAGAGAGAGAGGGAAACACGGATGTGAGAGATACTCCATGATGGCTTGCCTGCTGCACGTGCCCCAACCCGGGTGGCAGATGGAACCTGCAGCCGAGGTCCGTGCCCTTGACTGGGACTCGAACCCGAGACCCCTTGGTGTGCGGGCCGATGCTTTAACCCCTGCACCACACCAGCCAGCGCCTCCTGGTGGTCTTCAATCCAAGTGACTTGGTTAGACCCCCACGACGTCATTAACTCACTCGTTCACTTGTTCATCCCCCAGGCGCCCATGAGCCCCTCCACGTGGCGGGCTCTGTGTCACCTGCTACAGAGAGAAAAACAGACGAGACGCAGCCTTTGGCCTCAAGAGGTTTACCAACTCGTGGGGGACACACGCCCGTCAGCACACAAGTCCCCGCGGGGCTAGGAGGCCACAGGGCAAGCGTGGAGGGCGGCGGGGCGGCCCTTCGCCTGAGCCTCAGGGACAAGCAGGTGTTTCCCTGGACAACAGGGCGTGGGGAAGGGAGGGGAGGGTCTCCTGCAGACCCGCAGCTGTGGGAGCCAGGCCTGGAGCACCTGCGGCCATGTGCATATGTGTGTGCGCGGGTGTGTGTGTGTGTGCGTGCATGTGTGCGTGCATGTGCGCGTGCGTGCCCTGGTGGGCGGCGTGGAGGCGGGAGCGCATGTGCAGGCAGTGGGCTGGCCTCCTGCAGAAGTCGCAGCTGTGGGAGGCGAGGCCAGGAGCACCTGCGGCCACGTGCGTGAGCG
>NW_006282203.1:306032-307247 GCF_000327345.1 Myotis davidii
TCCCTAGGGAATGCTCGGAGGTGCCGGGGTCTCGGTGTCTGAGGCGGTCTCCTGGGTGCGCACCTTGAACTTCAGATGCTGGCGGTGGGGCGGCGCCGGGAGGGGGGACTGGAGTCTCTAAACCCGCGGCGTCTGCCCGCAGGCCGAGTGCGCGCTGGTTTTCCTGCCTGAAGTCGGTGGGCGGTGCGGGCCGGGCCCTGTGGACGTGGGAAGAGAGAACAGACCGGAAGGAGCAAGTCACAGGAAGTGTCACACATGAGCCTGGCTGGTGTTGCTCAGTGGGTGGAGTGTGGACCCCGCCTGAAGGGTCCCGGTTCGATTCCGGTCGCGGGCACGGACCTCGGTTGCAGGTTCCCTGGCCATGCGTGGTCAGGTGTGTGCAGGAGGCAACCCATCCCTGTGTCTCTCCCTCTCCCCCCACTCCCTCCTGGAGTGACCGAGCAGGTACCTGTGGGTGAGATGGGCGGACATGGAGAGGCTGAGCCGGTTCTTGTGCGGGAGAGGAATTGGCTGGAGCTCTCAGGCTCTCTCCTCGACGAAGTTTCTCCTCTTGATCGTTCACACACAAAGTCAAACCCTTCCCCCCTTAAATCACTTGTGTGCTGCGTAAGCTCTTTACCCTGCTTCCCCTCCCTTCTTTCCAGCAGTTTCCGCTAATGGACCCCCGGGCTGAGACTGCCCCGGCTTTGTGGGTGCCATTAGCGCTCACCCCGACGGCGGCGTGGCCCGCAGGACGCGGTGGCCCGTCTTTTCATGGGAAAGTGGGTCATCGATGAGTGCGGATGCCAGTTTACTGCGTGGGCTCTGGCCAGACCCCCCTGATCTCGTTATGGTGTAAATGCTCAAGATGGTATCACAGGAGCCCAGAGAAGTCAGGAGAGGAAAATGTAGTAAAGGAAAAAACTCAAAATCCCCAGCCTCAAGAATGGGAATATTTCTTTTATGGCATTATAACTCCGGTAAAAATAGCGCGGCTCCGTTCCGGAAAGAAACTGGAGTCTCTCTCTCCCGTCTCAATTCGTGGCGTTCTTGAGTTTAGGAACCCCCTAAAGACTGTTGACGTATTCTTCACAATCATGAAGGGGGTGATGTTCAAGGAAGTTTAACCAGGCGTCCACCCTGGAGAACAGTGAGATTCAAGGTCAAAAGCTGGTCTTCTCTGACTGAAGCTAAAGCTGGAGGCCACGGGGCCATGCTGCCCTTTCCCCCCGTTGT
>NW_006282203.1:307396-320108 GCF_000327345.1 Myotis davidii
CCCTTCCTCCCCCGCCCCCTCCCCAGCCACAGGAAACCACGAATCCATGTTCTGTGCGTGTAGATTTGCCTGTTCTGGACATGCCATACACATGGAATGTGGGCTTTGCGACTGGCCTCTTCCACCTGGAACGGTGTTCTTACGGCTCACCACGCTGGTCCGTGGACCAGCCTCCATTTCTTCTTACTGCCAGGTGGCCTTGCGTCCTGTGGATATGGCGTGGCACGTGTCTGTTCATCAGCGGCTGGCCGAGTGGGCTATTTTCGGCGTTTCGCTAGGTGTTTCACTATTACGGAAAATGCTGTTAGGAACATTTGTGTGTCTTTGTGTGGACATAGCTTTTTTTTGTTTTTGTTTTTGTTAGTCCTCACCTGAGGATATGTTTCCCTTCCTTTTTAGAAAGAGTGGAAAAGGGAGGGAAAGACAGAGAGAAACATCGATGTGAGAGAAACACGTTGATTGGTTGCCTCCTGCACGCGCCTGACCAGGGCCTGGGCCGGAGAGGAATGTGTAACGGAGGAGGTACGTGCCTTTGACCGGAATCGAATCCGTGATCCTTCAGTCCACAGGTCAATGCTCTAGGGCCGGAGAGGAATGTGTAATGGAGGAAGTACGTGCCCTTGACCGGAATCGAACCCGTGATCCTTCGGTCCACAGGTCAATGATCTGTCCACTGAGCCAAACCGTCTAGGGCTGGACATAAGCTTTTTAAAAAATATTTGTATTGATTGCAAAGAGGAAGGGAGAGGGAGATAGAAACATGAACGATGAGAGAATCATGGACTGGGGATCGAGCCCGCAACCTGGTCCTGTGCCTGGGAATTGAACCATGACCTCCTGGTTCATAGGTCAACGCTCAACCACTGAGCCACACTGGGCTGGGGTGGACATAAGCTTTCATTCCTTATGAGGAGATGCTGGCAGTGGAATTGCCAGCTCATATGGTAACTCGATTTTTCACATTTTGAGAAACGTCCAAATCATTTTCTGAAGTGTCCGCACCGTCCGTTCCCACCAGCGGCAGGTGAGGACTCCCGTCCACACATGCTCACCAGTAGCTGCTTTGTCCGTCTGTGATTCTGGGGCTGCGCAGTGGTACGGCATCATGGATTTGACTTGTCTTTCACTGATGACTAATGAGATTGAGCACCTTTTCATTTGCTTATTGGCCATTTATCTGTTTTCTTTGGAGAAATCTATAATCAGATCCTTTGTTTTTTTTTTTTAAATTGGGCTTTGTTGGTACTGAGCTTGTAGGAGTCTTTTGTTTTTCTTTTAATGAAAAGCTTTATCTTTTTCAGATTAAAAAATATTTATTAAATTGATTGGGGTGACATTGGTCAACATGAACATCAAGGTTTCAGGTGTGGGCTTCTGTGTTATAAGATCTGCATATTGCACTGTGTGCCCACCACCCAAAGAAGGAGTCTTTTATAGACTCTGGATATAAGTCCCTTATCAGATACGTGATTGGCCAGTGTTTTCCCCCATCGGTGAGCTAGCTTTTCACTTTCTTGATGATGTCATTTGAAAAAAGTTTTATTTTTTGATGAAGTCCAACTTACTAATTTTTCTTTTATTGTTTTCTTTGCTTTTCATCTCGTATCTAAGAAATCGTGGCCTAACCCAAGGTCATGAAGATTTATTCTTACATGTCTTTCTAAGAGTTTTACAGTGTTATCTCCGACATAAGTCTAAGATCCATTCTTGAGCTACCATCATTCACTTCTCCTGTAGTGAGACATTTTCCCAGACTCATTCAGGTTTCAACAAGATAGATTTAGAATTCCACTGGATTTTTTTCCCTGCTCTTTGTTTTTTAACAAAACACACAGAGTGGCCATTACATGCTGGGTAGAGTCAAGATTCCAGAATTGATGTGAGAGCTGGCCCGCGACAGGCGGGGGCTGGAGACCCTGCCAGGACCTCTAACATCGGCGGAGGGGGGAGCTGTCACAGGCAGCTCGAAGGTGGGGATGGACTCCAGGCCTTTGGCACGAAGCAGAGGAAAGCTTGGCCTCTTGACCAGCATCGGAGGTGACAGAGCTGCCGAGCACCCGCGGGAGGCCGGGTGGCGGGCACAATTGAGTCATTGTGGCACCGGGGCAGCCCGCCAAGCGAGCTGTCAGAGGCAGACAGCGATCAGGTTTGCTGGGTGCTGTCATGCACTTATCTGATAGAGCTGTCTCTCCATAGAATTTGAAATACAGTTTTCTCTCGGCCCGCATGTAATAATAATAAAGTGTAACTCCATCTCTGTAAGCGTTGCTATCTCCGGTCTTCTGTAACATTATTTTTTAATCCTCACCCGAGGATATTTTTCCATTGATTTTTAGAGAGAGTGGAAGAGAGAGGGAAAGACAGAGAGAAATATCGATGTGAGAGAAACACATTGACTGGTTGCCTCCTGCACGCGTCCCAACCAGGTACGTGCCCCTTGACCGGAATCGAACCTGGGACCCTTCGATCCTCAGGCCGACATGCTATGCACTGAGCCCAACCAGCCAGGACCATATAGGAGCTTCTTAAGCTCACCTCTGGTTTTCCTCCTAAGGCCCCCAAGGATTAGGGGGGAAGTAGGGGAAGGTGAGATGCTGGGCTTAGTTTTACCCCAAAACAGGACTAGTAACTCAAGCTAGAAGTTGCTAGATGGAATGACCTCATAGGATGTTGTTCCCTCTTGAGGCACAATTGCAAAAGTAAATTGAGTGGTAGCCTGTCAAGATGAACTTGAATACTTTGTAACTTGAGCCCCAGGCCAGGTCTCAAAACGCTTTGTGGGCGCCTGGCCAGACACAGCTTAGCTCTGCAGCGGATTGAGTGATAATGGAGAGGGATTGTGGGTTGGCCTTGGGTGCTGATCTTGGCATTTGTCCACACACATGTGACTCATCATGTGCACACACACATGTGACTCATCGTGTGCACGCACAGTATACCGAGGGTGTGTGCACGGACTCTCGGGGAAGCTGGTTCATGTTTACTGCTCTTCCATCCACCATTTGATTTTAAAATCTTGGGGAAAGAATCGAAAAATCAGTTGTATTCATCCCTCCTGCATATAAAGAAGGAAAGAGCCAATATTTAAAACTGTGAGTTTATGCGACACATGAAAAATGAACCATCAGTTCTCATCACAGAATGATGTACCCGGGGTTGGCCCTGAGCGGGCAGTTTCTCCTTGGTGCAGACGCAGTGGACTTCCCAGGGGGCCTTTTATTACATATTAGAGCAGTAGTTCTCAACCTGTGGGTCACGACCCCTTTGGCGGTCGAACGACCCTTTCACAGGTGTCGCCTAAGGCCATCCTGCATATCAGACATTTACATGACGATTCATAACAGTAGCAACATGACAGTGATGAAGTACCAATGGATATAATTTTATGGTTGGGTCACAACATGAGGAACTGTATTTAAAGGGCCAGAAGGTTGAGAACCACTGGACTAGAGGCCCAGTGCACAAAGTCGTGCACGGTTAGGGCCCCTAGTGGCTGTGGCTGCTGGCCGGGGCCATCCTTCCTGCAGTTAGCCAGCCGGCCGGCCCTGCCCCCTGTTCGAACTCCCGGTTGAGGGGACAGTTTGCCTGTTAGGTTTTTATTATATAGGATGAAGTGCACCTGCACCTGCTGTCTCTGTGGAGCAGAGGCTGTGCCACGAGGATGGATGGTTTTCAGCAATGGTGGCTGTGTGTGCCTCCTCCCGCACCTGCGAGGGTGAGCTCAGTTACTGCTGTTGCAGCAGATAGAGCCGTGTGCTGCACGTGTCCCTGCTTTGCACTGACAGCCTGTCTGTTAGTTAAACCTTTCTCTGGGTATTCACGTCCCAGTACAATGGGAAACCATATGATTCTAGATTGGAATCTAAGACACTCAAATCCACAGCTAATTCTCAGAGCCAGTTTTTGTGTGCATTGCTTCTCTGGGATTATGCTAATCATCCCATTCAGACTCCATCCAGCCCACGTCTTTGAGAGCCTGCTGTGTGCGAAGGCGGTGGAGACACTTAATGAGGCCTCAAGAACAGTGTACCGACAGGAGCGTCTGGACAGCCTCCAGAGGCCCGTGTGTATCTAAGCTGAGTCTAAACATCCGTTCCCAGCTTGTCTCGTTTCTCTGAGAGTCAGCGTTGTGCTCAGCCGGCGGGCACTGTGGTCTCTCCTTTTTCTTTGCAGAGCCCGGGGCATGGCACATTGCAAGTCTTAAGCCACAGGAGTGGGCAGTCAGCGGGTAGGTTAGCGGCCAGCGTCAGGAATTCCATTTGCCGCCACTCTACTTGTGCATATGATGTGTACATTTTCCTCCAAATGGGTCCCCTCCCCCCCAAACTGTGCTAGTTTCTTAAGTGACAGCGACCAGGACAGAGTTCCCATCCCTAAGTCATGGGCTGAGTTGGGTTGTGGAGATGCTGGACAGAGAAGGGACCCTGCTTCCTTAGCCTCGGGTTAAAGGTCATGCGACTAGCACCTTCCTGAGTCTCATTTTCTGCTTTATTTGGGTGTAACTAAGATCAGGGAAACAGCCTTAGTAAGTTCCCCCTGGGATAAAGCGACCTCTCCCTGCCTTTGAGGTAAAAGGAATTTCAATAACTTGCTGTTGACAGGAGAGTGACCCTGAAAGGGTTGGGAGTGGGAGGTCACGAGGTCAGGAGTCGGAACACCTGCGGGTTCTAGTCCTGCTCTCTGCTCTGAGAGTCACGCGGTGGTGATTGACACGTTCAATTTGGTCTTCTGTAAAGTGGGAGTCTTCATACCTGTTCTGCTTACCTTTGTGGCAAAAATCAAATGCGACAGACCTAGCCGGTTTGGCTTAGTGCAGTGGTCGGCAAACTCATTCGTCAACAGAGCCAAATATCAACAGTACAATGATTGAAATTTCTTTTGAGAGCCACATTTTTTAAACTTAAACTATATGGGTAGGTACGTTGTTATTAACTTAATTAGGGTACACCTAAGGCTTAGGAAGAGCCACACTCAAAGGGCCAAAGAGCCGCATGTGGCTTGAGAGCTGCAGTTTGCCGATCACGGGCTTAGTGGATAGAGTGTTGGCCTACAGACCAAAGGGTCCTGGGTTCGATTCTGGGCAAGGAAACGTACCTTGGTTGCAGGGTCCTTCCCGGCCCGGGCCCTGGTCAGGGCTCGTGCAGAAGGCTACCAATTGATGTGTTTCTGTCTTTCCCCATTCTTTTTAAAAAGCAATGGAAAAATATCATCGGGTGAGGATTAACAAGAAAACGAACGACAACAAAATCAAATGCGACAGGAGAAGTGTGTACTCAGTTCAGCGCCATCATTATCATCGTCAGCACCAAAAGGATGATGATAGCACTGAACAGAAGGCGCAGTACTGTTCTACCAGTTGAATTCTCTACAATAGAAGAGAGCTAGACCTTGGGGTAGCTGGTGGGGTGGCTGATGGTGTGGGTGTTTCTATGGTCACTTGCTCTGGGCCAGCTCTGAGCGTCAGTAACGGGGGTCGGGTTCCTGTCCTGACTGATGGCAGCATGTCCACTTGTGCTCAGGGAGAGGGTGGCCGGCGAGGCTCAGGCATTCTCAGTTTTGTGAGGGAAGTGGGTATTTATGTCAGGAGCTGACGTGATGGCAACTCCGTCTCCCGGCTCACCAGCTAATAATAAACAGTTCCTCGGACATTTATTGGTCACATGATGGAGCGGGGCGGTTAAGGGCCTGGGAGAACAGCTGCACAGGATAGAGAATGAATTCATGTTCGTGAACTCCAGACTGAGATCGTGAAAACGGGGGCTGCGGGTTACTTCTCTGATCTTGGAGAGATTCACGTTTGAGTGATGAGAACCTGAACATTGAGACAGGAATCAAGGGGCAGATTTAAGACGCTGTAGAGCAGGTGTGGCTGCTGAGCCCGGTGAGGGCGTGGGGGGTGAGGCCACGGCAGGAGCAAAACGCCTCTTCCCCGGCGACCTCTGCTTGTGCCAGGATCGGGCTTTCGTTGTCATCTTTGGGTTTGATTTAATAGCTCAGTTTCGGAGAGACACTTTAACTTTCCCATGATGCTTGAGAAATGAGCCACCAACTAAATTCCGCTTACAAAAATATTTAAACTTTAAAAACTGTGTACTGAAGTGCATTGCTGGTGGGAATGTCAAATGGTGCAGCCACTATGGAGAGTGGTATCGTGGTTCCTCCAGAATTAAACATTGAATCGCCAGATGGTCCAGCAGTTCCATTTCTGGGCATATACCCAAAAGAATTGAAAGCAGAGGAGGGGAGGAGAGAGGAGGGAGGGAGACATCGACCAGTTGACTCCCATTCACTCCTGGATTGAGCCTGAAACCTCGGTATGTGCCCTGACTCAGAGTCAAACCCGCAGCCTTTTGGTGCACAGCATGGCGCTCAAATCAACTGAGCCACCTGGCCAGGCCGCTTCACATTTAAATAAGGGGTGTGCAGGGGTGGTGAGCGACCCTGTCCTCATGGATGCTGGGAGATGGTCACCAGGGTTTCAGCTGCACCTTGCGTGAGTTCCTTGGAAGACCTGGTCACATGAACATGAACCTGTGATGTGTAGGATTGAGTGTCTGCGTTTTCACTTCTTTCGTCCTCGCGTTTGGTCTTCTCAGGCAGACCTTTAGGCTGGGGAAGGAGGCGGCTGTGTAGGGGGTGCTCTGGGGAAGTAATGGCTTGTCATCCTCCTTTATGGGAACCAGAGCCCTCGCCTGGGACCCCAAGTCGTCTTCTAGGCCCTTGCAGGGTGTCTGTCTGGGGAAGGAGGCTCCTGGGCTGTTCCCATCTTTTGCCCGGTTTCAGGACCTTATGCATTATGGTCACAAATATGACACAGTGATCAGATGCTGTCTCTATGGCAAGACCCCATGTAGCAAAACCACTTTTCTCCTGGTCGATGAGATTGAAAATATAATGTCTTTTCCTAGCAGCTACTCTGTGGCCCAGTTTGAATCCTGTCGACGCCCACTTTGCCATGACCAGAGGTCAGTTCCTGCCTCTTTGCCTGGCTCCCCAGCCTCCTACCTGGTCTCCCGCATGGAATTTGCATTGTGGTTTCCAAGTGCATTTTGAAGCACAGGCTCTCATGTCATCACTGATCTGCTCACAGCCTCCTTCTCCCACTGAATGGTGAGCTCCCTGTGATGTCTCCCACCAGCTTCGTCTCCCGCATGTGCACTGGGCTCCAGACCAGACGCTTTAAATGTCCGCTTGCTCCAGAATCACTTGGAAAACTTGTTAAAACATAGATCGCTGGGCCCCACCACCAGAGTAGGTCTAGGATGGGCCTGAGAACTTGCATTTCCTTGAAAAATACATTTTCGTGGATTTCAGAGAGGGAGGGAGAGGGAGAGAGAGATAGAAACATCAACGATGAGAGAGTCATTGATCAGCTACCTCCTGCACACACTCTACTGGGGACCGAGCCTGCCACCCGGGCATGTGCCCTGACCGGGGGTCGAATCATGACCTCCTGGTTCATAGGTCGATGCTCTAGCCAAACTAGACAGCTGTGGTTGAACAGACCTCATATTCTCCCTTGAATTTTATTTAGTGCTTCTTCCTTCCCTTGAAAGCTCCCTTTGGCTCATTCTGCCCATCAAAGTCCTGTGCATCCATCAGGATGCCACCCTGGCCGGGAAGCGACTGCTGCTCCTCCAGATGGCTGTGCGCACCCCCTCTTTTGACCGCCCAGGCTTCTGTGCCTCCCATCAGCGGCGCCCAGGCGCCGTGGTTCCCTGTATTTCGTCTTATTTCCCCCTTCTGCAGGGTAAACGCTTCGTGAGGAACAACATACTGGGAAAACAGCTTTTGAGATAAGAAACCCGACTTCTGGCTCATTCGTTCTGCGTTTACAGATTCTGGCAAATGCTCGGCTCTCCTGCAGGGCAGGAGTATATCTGGCCCATATTGGGTTCTCCGCAGCGCCCCACTAATTCCTGGCCTGCAGTCGGCCCTTCAGACATATTTGTTGAATGAATAACAGGCTAAAATCTCAAGATGGTGCAGGCCTGAGAAAGACAGGACTCCAGGGAGCCACCTCACTTGCATGCCTGCAATCCTCTTAGAAACCGGGCCTCCAGGAGAACAGTTATTATCTTTAATGAACTGGTGTGTGGCATAGTTTAAACCTATTTATTATCCCTCAACACTTAGCCTTGAATAGCATCCATCAGGCGGGAAGATCAGAAGCGGGGCGGGGCCTGCCCATCCTCAGGGCACTACTTTTGCCGAGCGGAGGACTTTGAAGAGTAATGAAGGCTGATCTTTGATTTTGGAGCAATGTAATTATAGTCACCTTGTTCTTACAGCACACACTCACTCTCCAGACATTGCTCCCGGCCAGTGACGAGAAGGTTCGAGAGGCAAGGGAGGAGAGGTGTACACTGTTTTCGTTTAAAAAAACCAAAACATATATGTGTGTGTGTGTGTGTACATATATATTTAAATATATTCTTATTGATTTTAGAGAGGAAGGGAGAGGGAGAGAGAGAGATAGAAACATCAATGATGAAAGAGAATCATGGATTGGCTGCCTCCTGCATGCCCCGCACCGGGGATCAAGCCTGCAACCCTGGCATGTGCCCTGACCTGGAATCGAACTGTGACCTCCTGGTTCGTAGGTCAATGCTCAACCACTGAGCCCCATGGCTGGGCGAGGTATATATTTTTAAGGATTTATTTTCAGAACTTGATTTTCTTAATATATAAATGTAAATAATGCTCACTGTAAACAACCAGACAGTACAGAAATAGATACCCAAAGTTAAGTCTCCTGGGGAAGGATATTTTAATAATTCAAAGTGATATGTAGAGATTTTGACGTTTTAATGCCTCACAGTAAAGGGAACACGGCTCACAATACAGACCCTGACCGGCCAGTTTATCTGGGGTGATATCCGCATGGTTTCCCGACTCCCTCAAAGTTACTAGCACGCTGTCCACTCCCATATCTCACAGCTGTGTTTCAGCTTCTCACTATTGCCCAGTGGTTTCCAGCTCACTCCTAAGCAGATGCCCTCAATCCGGCTGTGGGAGAAAAAGCGAAGGAATACCATCCTCTTTAGGGATTTCCCCTCCCCTTTTTCCTTCCTTCCTTCTCCCAGCAGATACTGAGGGCTCCTTCCGGGCTGCCTCCCTCGGGCACTGGGCCAGGCGGCAGGGGACAGTGGTGAGCAAAGCAGACCTGCCCTGCCCTTGGGGAGGCTGGCCTCAGGGGAGCAGTCAGTGCAGTCTCCGGAGCCAGGGGGCCTGAGTTCGAATCCCAGGTCAGGCACTTACTCGTGGTGCTGGGCCTCAATTTCCTGGTCTGTGAAATGGGGATAATAACATTACCCACCTCAAAGGTTATTGTCGGGATTAAAATAAACAACGTGTACAATGGCGAGAGCAGAGCCCAGGACTTGGTAACTAAATGTTAGCTATTATTTACAGTTGGGGTGGGGACAGGCATTAAATGAGGGCTAATAAAGTATGAAGTTATAAACCGAGACACGTTCTACAAAGGAAGGATGAAGGATGCTGAGAGAGAGTGTCAAAGGGGGCCTAATTTAGAGTGGGAGTCAGCCAGCACGTGAGCAGCTGGTGGGGGCAGGGAGGCTTGGGGCGCGGGGGTGAGGGGTAGGGGGTGGGGAATGTGAGCTGAGGCTGGAGCCCCAAGCAGGGCGGGGCTTCACTCATGTTAGCGATGAGGCAACAGAGGCCTAGGATTATCGCTTTTCCCAGGTTAAGACTGGTGACAGAGCCACCGCAAGACACAGTGTCCTTACGCCCAGAAACCCCGTCCCTTCAACTTTTACCACTTTCAGTTCTTCTCTGATGCAAATCTAAGTGCCCTCAGACTGGTGCCTGGTGGGGGGCCGGTCCTCATACCAGAAGAGGGCAGAGTGGTGGTGACCATGGTATCCCCTCTGCAGGCACACACGGACTCCCCTCCCTCCCTCCCTCACTCCCCCTTCCTTCCTGCCTTTCCTCCTGGGGGCGTAGGGCTCAGGTGTGTGTTGGATGGTAACGAGCTAAATTAGGGGAGAATGCAGGCTGCACCTTTGTTTCCAGATGTAAATAATCTGTTGTATGTGTCTCTTTAGGTATGTCTCATTCCCCCCACCCGTCTATGCATCCATCCATCCATCCATCCATCCCTCCCTTCCTCTTCTATCCCTCCTTCCCTCCTTCCCTCCCTCCCTCCATTCCCCCATCCATCATCCATCCATCCACCCACCCACCCACTTGTTCATTCACTTACCCGTTGCAGTCCACCCATATTTATTGAAGGGCAGCTGCCAGTCAAGCATTTGCGCAGGTATTTTTGATAGTCACCTCACCAGGCCTGCTCTCTGCCTGCAGGAAGCTTACAGCCAGTCGGCAATAATTCCACAGCGGCTTGTCACGTGTCCACACTTCATAGGTGCTCTCTGTATGGGAGTCAAACAAGTAGCAGAGGTGGTCCTAACCCCACAAGGGATGGGCGGTCTCGTTGGCCCACCAGGCTGTTCCCGCACTGGCTGATTGATTCTTAATTTCCAGTATAGGGGCATTGAGAGTCCCACACGTCATCGACGCTCGGGGAGGGGCTGGGACAGTGGCCGCAGCGCACGGCCGCCGCCCAGGAGCCAAATGGCAGGAGCCGTTTCTGTACTTCCCTTCTGGTCTCTTGGGCCTGGCTGATCTTGTCTAGAGCCCTGATAATCTCCCAGACAAAATATTTAAATCCTCTGCAGCTCTAGGGACTCCGGGGAAGGAAGAGTGTGGCTGAAATCCTAAATATTTTGGAATATAATTAATGCAAGCGCTGCCCGGCAGATGCTGCTCACCACAGCCGCTACCCCAAGAGAATGGCTGAGATCCTTGCATATGGAAATGGACATGTGTGCGCATACATTTCTCCATCTTCCCAGTCCCCTTTCCTCTCCCCTCTGGGGCTACCCTCAGCTTCCCCCTTCAGCTCCTGGTTGCCTTCATATATATTTTTGTCCTTGTTTTTGGAAAAGGATGAAAATGATCACTGTCTAACTGACGTAGGCGTGGATTATTATTGTTATTTCTCCCAGGGGAACTTGCCTTTTTCATAGGAATCAAAGCTTTAATCCAAAGGAATGACTCTCTAATTGTTGAATTTCAAATGTGCACAGGGCTGATTTGGGGGTAATAGGATTTCCCATGCATTATTAAAAAAAATACTTTTATTTCAGAGAGGGAGGCAGAGGGAGAAAGATAGGAACATCAAGGATGAGAGAGAATCATGGATCGTTTGCCTCCTGCAAGTCCCCTACTGGGGATCGAGCCTGCAACTTGGGCATATGCCCTCGACGGGAATCGAACCAGGGACCCTTCAGTCCGCAGGCCAACGTTCTATCTGCTGAGCCAAACTGGCCAGGACTTTGCCATGCGGTTTTGAATCACCGTGTGTAGGTCTAGGCGTAACTGGCTCTATTGGTGAGACTGTAGTGCCAGGCATTTTTCAAATAGGGTGAAGGTCATTGTGCTGCTACCCTGGCCATTCTATTTTGTGGAAAAGGTAACTAACTGGGTTTTTAAAAAATGTTTAGTAATTCCCACACCCTGTGCTCAGTATCATCTCTGCAACAGCCCCGAGAAGGGGGCATCGCTATTGCATTTTACCCCCGAGGCAGCTGGATATTAGGGCAGGTAAGGGACCTGCTCGAGGCCACAGGGCTGAGAATTGGCGCTGGGCTGGACCCGGGCCGCGGTCGGGATCACCTGCCGGAGTGAAATACAGTCTCAATATCTGCCGCTTCACCTCCAGAGTTCCAGGTTATTACAGGTCAGTTTCATTTTGAAATAACGTAGTTCGAATGTAGATACCGTTACGCTCGGAATAAAACAATCCTGACAACAGGGGAAGCGGTTACGCGCCTCGAGATTTGTTGGAAGAGGGGTCCTGTTTCGTGCGGGGAGGGGTTGCTCCCGGGGGCCTGAAAATTCTCGGTGTTTCCGGTTTGTCCCATCTGCCTTCTAACGGCAGCCCTGCCCAGGGTGTCTGCATCCACAAGGTTATTAGCCACCTGGGTAATTGCACCTTGGTAGCTTTTAAGACAACCACCAGAGGCAAACGGCAATAAACGAGTTGTAATTCTAGGCCTTAGATCTCTGCTCGGATGTGAGCAGCTGACCGCCACCAGGACTCATTCTCTCCGTAACGGGGCTATAAAGTGGGAGCAGGCCTTCCTGGTGAGGGAATGGGTGAGAGGCCCCACTCCTCACGCTGCCTGCCCAGCTTCTGCGGGGTTTTTTTTTTTTTAAAACAGGGACAATTTTCCACCCTCGGCTATTTCTCACCACAGGAGGCAGCTAGACTTGCTGCTTCGGGGAGGCGTCCGTGATTTCCTGTTTGGGTTTTAAAGTTGCCCTTGTCTGGGCTGTTGCTGTTTTATAAGCCCACCTGGAGGCGGGGGCCGGGGGGCATGGGGGTGACAGAGCAGCATTGTGTGGAATGGCTGGGCTGGCCACATGGACTCAATTACCCCGTTCTGAACCGCGGGCCTGGGTACCCGTCCCCCTCCCATGCGGCCGCCACTCACTGTGTCACTGAGACCTGGGAATGGTGGGCAGGCGAAGCTCACCTCTACCCCCGGTCCCTCCGTACCCCGCTCGCGTCTTCGCTGCCGACTCCCTGTGAAGACAGGTCTGTGCACCCTCCCTGAACCAGATTTGTCCCAAGGCCACGATGGATTTGTCCCACGGCTCCCTTTACACGGAGTCCACAGGCGGA
>NW_006282203.1:320149-327423 GCF_000327345.1 Myotis davidii
TTTGAAGCCCGCCGAGCCCAGTACCAGTCCCAATCTCTTGTCGGAACCTGGGAAATGGACCCGCCTTTCCCGAGCCTCGGCCTCTGCACTGGGGAGTGGGCGGAGTCCGGGAAGGGGGTTCATGCACAGAGGACAGATGGGCAGGGGGAGGGTGCTCCAGGCATGTCGCCCCCGATGGTTTCTGACTCGGATGTTGAATCCATAGCCGTGGTCCCCTCCCCCTACTTTCTCCTCGAGTTTCACTCAATGAACACGCATTGGTCACCCCGTGGTGCTTCAAGACGTGTAACTGACTTTTATCTGGGAAGATGCCAGCAAGGAATTCAAGTGGTAGCTGACCATGGGGTGGACACTCCCTGTTGGTGGGGCCTGCATTGCTGGGACCCCCAGTGACCACCCGGCCAGCAGCGTCCATTCGTACACATCTCAGGGGTTTCCTTGCCTGTTTCATCGAGTCAGGCTTTTCATAGCGTCTTGTGGTTTCCATGCACTGCCTCCTGCCCCCTCCCCAAGCCCTCGCCTGCCTCCCACACCGTGATCGTCAGCATCTCGGCTCTTGTCACTATTCCCTTGACTCTGAAAGCCTTCGGGACGTGCCGTGGCCACACTCATATCCCAGCGAAGCAGAGGAGGGGCGTCCACGTGAACTTGGTGGTAAAGGGCTCTGGGTGACGCTTTCATGGGGACGGACGTCAGCAGGAGCTTCTTTTTTTAAAAATACGTTTATTTATTTAGGTTTTTTATTGATTTCAGAGAGGGAGAGAGAGAGATAGAAACGGCAATAGTGAGAGAGAATCATTGATCGTCTGCCTCCTGCACTCCCTCCACTGGGGATCGTGCCTGCAACCCATGCATACGCCCTGACCGGGAATGGAACTGTGACCTCCTGGTTCATAGGTGAATGCTCAACCACTGAGCCACACCAGCCAGGCAGCAGGAGCTTCTTGAATGTAGTGGGGATCGGAGTCCTGTGCCCAGAGGAGTATGAACCCCCGGCTAGTTGAGCCAACGCACTGGTGGCTTACAGGATTGGCAGTTAGCGGACACCGTCACACAGACACGTTCTGGTTCATTTCGCACATTCTCACAGTCATGGTCCTGCCAGTGACACAGGGAAATAATGTGGGGGGACCTGGAGGGTCCCCCGAGGGGCCTGGAAGATGCCCCAGGCCTGGGCAGGAGGGACAGACAAAAGCCACACTGCCGCTCCATGGATGACAGTCACGCACACGTGCCGCTACCCCAGCGGGAGCGATAGCGAAGGTGCCATTTGGAACGTCACCCGGGAGCGGGACTAATTTGCAGTCATAGGGAAACGCATCATTGGTGCTGTAAGGTGCTCTTAAACTCCCCTCGTGGCTCTGTCTCCATCTCCAAGGAAGTACTTCCCCTAAAATTTTCAAGTTTTTATCTATTCCTTATAAAGGACTTCATTTGCTGAGGCATTTCTGAATTGCTCATTAACAGCCCTGACTGGGGCTGGAAGAGCGAGTTGCTGTGTTTGTTCAGCTGCCTCTGAAAACCCAGGCCTCCCGAGTCCCTTCCAGCACACCGAGTCCTAACACAGCGGTTGGTGCACGCCAGGGTGCCAGCGTCTAGTAAGAGGACCATTGCTATAGCTATTAGTTTTGCAAATGCAGTTTATCCTCAGCAAGTATACCGGAGTTATTTCTATAACTCATGGTGGTGATTATCATTAAGGTGTGTGGGAAGAATATTTATTCTTGTTTCTGTTGGATAAAGTAGCTAAGGCACAGAAATAACCTGCCTGTTGAATCTTCTCCTAAGTATCTAGGGAAATAATGCTTGAAGTGCATAATAATCTCTATATATAAAAGCCTTAGCAACTGAACAACCCGTCGACCGGTTGCTATGATGCACACTGACCACCAGGGGGCAGATGCTCAATGCAGGAGTTGCCCCCTGATGGTCAGTGTGCTCCCACAGCCAACCTCCTGTGGCCGGCCAACCTCCCACAGTCCCTCCTCCAGTCGGCCCCGATTGACCCCGATTGGGACTGGGTGAGTTGGTCCTGATCGGCCCCGATTGCTGGCCAAGCAGAGGGACTCCACCTGTGCACGAATTCATGCACCGGGCCTCTAGTAATAATAATAATAATAATAATAATAAGCTCAACGGAGCATGGCCAGTCACGGTAAGAATAATGCATTTGCAGACTGCATTTCCACACTGACTACACAACTGTCCCCAGCACGTAGGGAGGCACAGAGCCACATGCCATGTGCATGGCATTGCTGGTGCCCTGGCTGCCCAGTCTTCCAGGGGGCTCTGCCGCCCTCGCTGGTCCTGGGCTAACAGAGTGGTGTTCACGGGAACTTTGCCGATTTTCGTCTTTGCTGCCTATGTTCGGAGAACGGTGAGCCGGCCAGAGTTCTCTTCCTTGACGTGCACTGTGGGCTCTCTTGTATTTACTCAAACCTCGTGTCCTGAAGTATCCGGGCCCCTTCTCACCCTCCAGCGTCCTGTGAAGGCTGCAGGCCTAACTCTGGGAAAACCTGCTCAGCTGGGAGAAGTGGGGTCACTTTGTGCAGAAGTGGGATGTGAAGCTTAGAACCTTCATCACAGCTACACCCAGTGTGGTCCCCATTTTTTCTACTGTTAGCATCCTGGTCTCCCCGCCCCCCCCCCCCCCCCCCCTTCAATTTGTAACAATGAAAATACATCCTGCATATCAGGTATTTACATTACGATTCATAACAGCGTTTTATGTGACATGTCTTACGTTGATTTTCTCAGTGAGTGGTAAACGGAAGTGGGACTAGAAGATAATTATTGAATCAAATGATATGTTTTCTATGTGCATTCATGTGTTTTGTTTTTTTAAAAAATAAGATTGCTTTCTTCTTGTAAAACATATTTTGATTGATTTCAGAGAGGAAGGGAGATGGAGACAGAGAGAGAAAGAAACATCAGTGATGAGAGAGAATCACCGATCAGCTGCCTTCTGCACGCCCCTTACTGAGGATCAAGCCCACAACTCAGGCAGGTGCCCTTGACCAGAATCGAACCGGGGACTCTTCAGTCCACAGGCCAATGCTCTATCCACTGAGCCACACCAGCTAGCGCTGCACTAATGTGCTCTTGACATTGAAAGGGCAGCTTGAGACGGTGGAGGAGCGTGAGGCAGTTGCACAGAGCGATACAGCCGTGGCTGGTCTGCTCAGCTAGCCTAGCGGCCGCTTGGCATGTGCAAAACCTGGAGGCGGGGCTGGGCAGGAGCTCTCACCCTGGTTCCGTGCTGCCTTCAGCTGCAGCGCTGACGATTTGGGGCGCTCAGGCCACCCCCAGGGAGGCCTCTGCAGCACGCCACTTCTGCTCCTCTAGCTTTGCCCTTTAAAAATGAGATATTGCAAATCAGTTTAGAAGAAGTTTAAGTGGAAAATTAAAATATCTTTATGTTTATAAAAGTTATACACACACGCACATTGTAATGATGAATTGCAGTGGGTTAAATCTGAAGAGAAACATTACTTGAGCTGTCAGCTGTTAAGTGGGTGTACATTTTTTTGGGATAATTATATCCCCCAAATATATACTCTTTATAATGTGTATAAGTATATATATAACACCATTACATATAACATATATAATGTGTGTGTTTGCATATATATGTGTGTATATATATGCAAACACACACACATATATATACAAACACACACACATTATAAAGAATGTGGAAAATATAGAAAGAAGCCAGGAATCTAAAATCAGTGCAGAGACCACAGAATTCAGGGTGATTTTGAGGGGCTGGGTGCTCCCGTCTGAACGAGTGTGACGACACCTCAGTGGTGTGTGCTTTGCTGTGGTCTCAGCCCCTTTCCACCGAGGGAGAAGTGTGTGGCCGGAAGCCTCGCTGGGGGCTGGCGCAGAGCAGAGTGGGTTCATAGCTGCCGAGCGAATGAATGAAGAAGAGGATGCATGGAATAAGGCAGGACGCGCCGTAGGAAACACGATAGATTCCTGGGGCGTCCCTGTGAGTGACATCATAGGGTCTCTACGTCACTAGGATGTGGGGCTTTTCTCCCGTCTCCGCTAGGTTAGTGGTTTCCACTTTCCACTCCCCATGTTCCCACAATCCTCCACACACACACACACACACACACACACACACACACACGCACATCCATTTTGCACACCATCGCCATTTTTGGTAAAGGAAAGTGTGCACTCCCATCATGTGTAAGTTAGTCATTTGCACACCAGGGGCAGACACTGTTAGGTCTGCTGAGAAATGTGAAGCAAAAAGGAGCTTTCGTGGCCCTGGCCGGGGAGCTCAGTTAACTATACCAAGGTTGCAGGTTTGATTCCTGGTCAGGACACATACAATAATCAACCAATGAATGCATAAAAAGGTGCAACTACAAGTTGATGTTTCTCTCTTTCTCTCTCTCTCATCAATCAATCAATCAGAAGGAGTGTTAGCAAGAGCGCTGCCTGGGGGGACTCTCACAGGCTTCCTTCCAGCAGGTTGCTTTTCTGCATAGACGATTCTCCGTTAGCTCATGCAGGGCCCTCACGTTGGCGCTCCCTCGCCTGTTCTCATCTCTGCCAGGGACATTTGCTTGGCAATTGAAGCCAAAGCGATGGGTTGGCGGCGGGACTCGGCTTGGCTGGGGGTAAAATAACCAATGATTGCACGTAATTGCGGAAAACAATTTCGAGTTTTGTTAATGAGGTACTCTAAACAATGTCTTTTAGCCCTTCATCCACTTCGCAGCGAAGTCCCAGGAGCCACGTGCTGTAATTCACATTTCTCTCCCATTCACACCGGCCTGTGTTCTGTAACCGGCAAGCTGGTCCTTTCAGGTGGTTCTTTCTCTAAGGCAGTGGTCGGCAAACTGCGGCTCTTTGGCCCCTACATGAACTAAGCAGGCGGATGAGGCTCCTCCGAGGACCCGCCGGCAGCTCCTGCTGGGCCTGTCTCCGTTAGTTCTTCGTTCTTCTTCGTTAGGGGAGGCTGTCCTCGGTCAGGAGTCAGGGGAACTGAGGAGGAGGTGGGGAGGCAAGGGAGCAGCTCTATAAAGTGATGCCTCGCTTCCTTTCACCTGCTTTCTCCTGCCCAGGGCCCTGCATCCCCAGGCTGAGCCGATATGTAGGGTTCACAGCAGGGTTTCGGGAGGGAGGCATCTCGGAGGTCAGGTGGGGGTCTCAGAGGTCAGGTGGGGGCGGGGTTGCAGGCGTGGCCCTCGGTTATCATTTCCCAGTGTCACGTCTCAGAACAGGACGGGTGGGTCACCAGTGCGGATCCGTGAGCCTGGCTTGCCTGTGTCCTACCTTCCGGCTATGCTTGCACCTGAGACCTGTGGCTGCTTCCGTGTGTTTCCCGCACACCCTCGCGGCCATGGCCCTGGGCTGGGCGTGCAGGGCGTGTGAGGGTGGAACCACGTCCTGCTGCTGTGTTTCCCAGCCAGGTGTCAGCCCCTGGAGGTCGCGGGCTCTGTCTTTCCTGCTCTGCCTTTGAACCCTCTATGGCACCTGGACGATGAGAGCGTGTTAACAAGCGGGGAGAAGATGGGTACAGAGGCAGGGGCAGCAGCAGCAAAGGAGAAACACAGGAGGTGCGGAAAGGGCTGTAGAAGGAAGAGCAGGGGCAGGGTGTTGGGGGAGGGAGGGGCAGGCAGGCTCAGGAAGAGACCGGAGGGTGCAGGGTGTTGGAGGTGAAGAGCAGGGGCAGGCTGGCGGGTGAACTCGGAGAGCGTGTGCACACGGGGAGAGGGCGCCTTTGCCTTTGACTGGAGGATTAGGTCTGTTCAGGAGGTCAAAGGGCGATGCAGGTCACAGGGTGTGTTGAACGGCCAGGTGAGGGTGGGACTTGATTCATACACTGGCCGTGAGGTTGTTTTTAAAGGTTTTTGAATGTCAGGCCATATGGTCCTTCACACAGTGAGGCAGAGTCAGGGGCTTTCAAACAATATATACAGTGGGGCCTTGACTTACGAGTGTCCCAACTAACGAGTTTTTCGAGATACGAGCCGTCTCTCGGCTGATTTTTTTGCTTTGAGGTGTGAGCTAAAATTCGGGTTACGAGCCAGCTTCAGATACCCCACCGCTAGTTGGCGCAGCGAACGTCACAGTGAACGCCACACATCAGCCCAGCATCACGTGTCTCACTCATTCACTGTTGATTTGACGTACGAGTAATTTGAGTTACAAGCCCCATCACAGAACGAATTAAACTCGTAAGTCAAGGCCCCACTGTATTTTTATTGATTTTAGAGAGAGGAAGGGAGAGGGAGAGAGAGATGGAAACATCAATGATGAGAGAGCATCACTGATCAGTTGCTTTCTGCACACCCCACCCTGGGAACTGAGCCCACAACCCGGGCAAGTGCCCTGACCGGGAATCGAACCAGGACTTCCTGGTTCATAGGTTGATGCTCAATCTCTGAGCCTCGTAGCCGGGGAAGTCAGTGGCTTGTGCACCGCGGAAGGCAAGGTGTGCTGGCTCCTTTGGCCCTCGACCTGCCAGGAGAGGACCTGCGGGGCTGTGGCGGGAAGTATCCGCCCTGCTGGGGGAGGTGTTTGAGGTGGTGGGAACAGCAAGGGAAGAGCCCTTGTGGTCAGAACAAGCTCGTGGAATAGACTTCCAGACAGATCAGAGGAGGCAGGTGGTGCGTGAGTGACGGTCAGGTCACCATTGAAACAGGACAGTAACGGTTTCCAGAGGAACTATCACCTGGGGAGGACACGCTGACCACAGAGCCAGGGAGCCCGGAACCTCTCGGGCCGAGTCCGATCTCAGATCACTGGCTCCCCACGTGAGGAGCTCGGGGGCTGCCCAGCAGGGACCCACGGTGATTCCAGCCCCCTTCCCAGATGCCCCGGTTTGCTGCAGGGCCCAGGCTGTCCCTGCAGGGGTATAGCCAGGTCTGTGGCCTTTTCTTCCTTAGAGAACCTTCCTTTCCGGAGACACAGCTGCCTCCCCCAGCTCCGCCCTCTCTTTCCCCGCCCCTGATGCTGGGCTGGCCTGGTTTGTTTTTTGAGACCAAAACCCTATCCTGAGGAAACATGGCAGTCTCAGGCTCCCGCTGCGCGTGTGTGTGGGCTGTGTCTCTCCGTGTGATGGCTCACAAAGGGAAAGACCAGCCAAGTGTTGCATAACATGGGCCTGGCCTGGCTGGGCGTGGGGTCCCCTGAGCTCAGTCTGAGCCCTTGTGTGGCCTGAGGCTCCCCATGAGGGATGCAGTGGGAAGTCTCTGGAGCAAAAGATCCACCGCCCCAGGGGTGGGTCCCCTCCCTCTCCACCTCCCCAG
>NW_006282203.1:330709-331080 GCF_000327345.1 Myotis davidii
CTAATTAAACTCGTAAGTCAAGGCCCCACTGTATTTTTATTGATTTTAGAGAGAGGAAGGGAGGGGGAGAGAGAGATGGAAACATCAATGATGAGAGAGCATCACTGATCAGTTGCTTTCTGCACACCCCACCCTGGGAACTGAGCCCACAACCCGGGCAAGTGCCCTGACCGGGAATCGAACCAGGACTTCCTGGTTCATAGGTTGATGCTCAATCTCTGAGCCTCGTAGCCGGGGAAGTCAGTGGCTTGTGCACCGCGGAAGGCAAGGTGTGCTGGCTCCTTTGGCCCTCGAGAAAGACAGTCCTAGGACAGGCAGGGGAGAGGGGCCCTCAGGGAAGGTCCAACCTTCTCTCTTTGGGGCCCTTTCCT
>NW_006282203.1:331126-342217 GCF_000327345.1 Myotis davidii
CATTCCAGTTCTGTGGGCCCTGGGGCTGCGTGAGTGACGGTCAGGTCACCATTGAAACAGGACAGTAACGGTTTCCAGAGGAACTGTCACCCGGGAAGGACACGCTGACCACAGAGCCAGGGAGCCCGGAACCTCTCGGGCCGAGTCCGATCTCGGATCACTGGCTCCCCACGTGGGGAGCTTGGGGGCTGCCCAGCAGGGACCAACGGTGATTCCACCCCCCCCCCCTTCCCCCCCAGGTTGCTGCAGGGCCCAGGCTGTCCCTGCAGGGGTATAGCCAGGTCTGTGGCCTTTTCTTCCTTAGAGAACCTTCCTTTCCGGAGACACAGCTGCCTCCCCCAGCTCCGCCCTCTCTTTCCCCGCCCCTGATGCTGGGCTGGCCTGGTTTGTTTTTTGAGACCAAAACCCTATCCTGAGGAAACATGGCAGTCTCAGGCTCCCGCTGCGCGTGTGTGTGGGCTGTGTCTCTCCGTGTGATGGCTCACAAAGGGAAAGACCAGCCAAGTGTTGCATAACATGGGCCTGGCCTGGCTGGGCGTGGGGTCCCCTGAGCTCAGTCTGAGCCCTTGTGTGGCCTGAGGCTCCCCATGAGGGATGCAGTGGGAAGTCTCTGGAGCAAAAGATCCACCGCCCCAGGGGTGGGTCCCCTCCCTCTTCACCTCCCCAGGGGTGGTCCCCTCCCTCCCCACATCCCCAGGGGTGGGTCCCCTCCCTCCCCACCTCCCCAGGGGTGGTCCCCTCCCTCTCCACCTCCCCAGGGGTGGTCCCCTCCCTCCCCACATCCCCAGGGGGGCAGGTTGGTTACCACTGATGAGCACACTGCGAGCTCGGAAAACACATTTGAAAGTATCTTATATTTTGGCCCATGACTCACTCCTTGACATTAATTCCTCTCTATAAGGGATTAATGTACTCAAGAATCAATATGCTTTCAGACGGACCCTACATCAATGGTTTCTTTGCTGGTCAGTATTTTCATTATTAACAACTTATGTCAGCAATATTCCCTAGTCGTCTAGCGAGCGGTATTTGAATTTATTCTCTCAGTTTGGTCCTGATTGTTGAGCATTACTTTAAAGGTCTCTTATAACTTGATTTACCAAGAAAGCAGATTAGAAAACCATATGAAGACACAGAGGGGAAAAGGGAGCAGCCCCAGGGGTGGGTCCCCTCCCTCCCCACCGCAGCTGCCCAGCTTTCTGCCTCCTGATGGGACCAAAAATGCTCTGGCTGCAGAGCCAGCTGTGCAAACCCAAGGCAGCTGAAGGCAGAGCGGTCATGGCAGGAGGTGTGGACGTCTGCTGTCCCCGAGCCCATGCCATTCTGGGCGTGGGCTCTTTCTTCTCCGAGCACCTGCTCAGGGACGTGCCTCGGCCGAAGCCTTTGGCTGTGACGGTCGTGTTACAGTCCTCGGCCAGAGCATGGAGACGGTCCATCAGAGCCTTCGTTATGCTCCTTTGTGTTTCTGAAAGAGTTCGTGCTCCTTTCTTATAAAGAAAAGAATCCTCTTCTCTTCCTTTGTCCACAGCAATGAAAGACCTTCTTGCAGGCGTCATTTAGTTCTGTCTCGGGCGCAACTGTTTTTCCTGCATCTTAGACAGTGCAGACTGCCTTGTGGCCGGCACCCCAGCTATCAAACGCGTCTGCTTTCCACTCGGCAGGCACCCGGAGGGGGCCTCAGGATGCGCCCTGTGGTGGTGGTGGTGCCCCTGGGCTTGAGGCCGGGGGAGGGGGTCAGGGAGAGGCGGTGGATGCAGCCCCCGTGGCCTTGCCCCACAGACACTGCTCCTCCTGCCCCTCGCCAGCACGACAGCCCGTCTCTGGGGGGAAGTGGGAGGTGGGGTGCGGTCAGTGCAGTCCTTGGAGTCCCCAGCTGAGAAGCATTTGGGAAAGAAGTGTCTGGCTCACCGGCATGTTACAGGCTGGGAAGCAGAGGCCTGGAGAGATGAAGGGCTTGCTCTCGACAACATAAATGGGGTGGAGCTGGGCTTGCAATTCCGAGACCTTGGAGGGCCCTGCGCCTCTCCAGCTGCTCTTCTCTTGTGATGGGTGCAGACCCTTGCGGTTGGTTCCTCTGTTCCTCTCCATCCTCAGCAAGTCCACCGCCTGCTCCCATTCTCCCCTCTTGACTAATAGTTGTGATGCTTGGAGTGCGTTTACAGTGAGGACTCAGGCAGGTTTTCTCTGCCCCCGTCCTCTGGGGCCCGGCTTTGCCCCAGTCCTGCCGGGTGAGGTGGCCGGCCTTTCCCCGATTCCGTGAAGGGCAGCAGCCCCGCCGCATTCAGCTCTCCCGCTGGCGTGAGTCAGAGCTGGCCGAGGTTTGGGGCCCAGGTGTGCACCTGATGGCACTGGGTGAAGGTGCCTGAGGGTGTCATGGGCGGGACCGGCGCCCGCTTGTCCTGGTTGTGCCCCTCACGGTCGCTGTGCGGTGGAGGACCAGCAGGTAATGAACGCCTGATGCCGTGGATGCAGTGGGATGACTGCCGTCCGTTTCCGTGACTGTCATTACAGCGGGAGGCCCGCCATCGCCATCACGTGGGTGGTCTGCCCGGGGCTGACCGAGGCAGAGGTTAACCCAGTTAGTTTCAAGCTGGAGGAGATAAACAGCAGGGACGCGGTTGTAGCCTTCTGACGGATACACCTTTAAACCCAGCGTGGCTTTCCAAGGGGCGGGGGCGCCTCAGGTAGCCGGAGCATTCTTCTTTTCAATTAACCTCGTTCGACTTTGACTTCCTTCAGGTTCAAAAGCATTTAGGTCAGTCTCAGATTTTTAAGAAAGTGCCTCTGGAGGGAAAGGAAAGTCACCAGGCCCTAATGGGGCTGGCTGACACAATTAACCCCACAGATAGATGCTCAGGCTGGGGTGGGGGGTGCGGGGGTGGAGAGGGGCCACAGGACCCCTTCAGGCTGCAGCTCGCCAGAGGGAGAGCCTGGCGGCCGGCCTTTTCCCTCTCTGACCGGTGAGGTGAACACGGCCCGCTCTGGCGCCTGCTGAGGGCTCCCCGTTTCCCAGGCCCCTTCTCGCCTGTGTCTTCTCTTTTCCTGAAAAGAGGGGGTCAGCTGGTTCTCTACCTCCCAGGCAGGCACACGGGCGGGGTTCAGGGACAGGAGGGCCGCCTGATGCAGGGCCCAGGAGGAGGGAGGGGCTGAGGGCGGGGAGGGGCCAGGGCAGGAAGCAGGGACAGGCTGCCTTCTTGTAGGAGCAAGGCTGTCACTCACTGGGGCCAGGGCCATCAATCACTGGCCAAGTCCTCAGGCCTTTCATCATCGTTAGGAAGCGTTTGTGCAGTGTGGATGCCTGCGTGGCCGCCCCGGACCTCCCGCCGCCTCACTCCTCACTCATGTGGATCATGAAGGACGCGGCGCCTCCACTCGGCTGCGGGATTGATTCCCTGATGGAGGGTGGGGCCTGGGTGCCTCGAGGTGACTGGGGTGGTCATTACACCTGGAACACTCATTGTTCTAAAGTTTGAAAACGACATGCAGTTTGCTGCTTTCCACACAGCGAGACTGGCGACTTCCACAGCCCTTCGCACCCCTTCGCGTGACGTTTTCCTCCTTCTGCAGAGGGGCCAGAAGCTGAACTTTTAAAAAATATATTTCTATTGATTTCAGAGAGGAAGGGAGAGGGAGAGAAATGCAGAAACATCAGTGATGAGAGAGAATCGTTGATCCGCTGCCTCCTGCACACCCCACGCTGGGGATTGAGGCAACCCGGGCATGTGCCCTGACCGGGAATCGAACCCTGACCTCCTGGTGCATAGGTCGAGGCTCAACCACTGAGCCTCGCTGACCGGGCCAGAAGTAGAAATTCTGCCCGCAAGGAAGTCTGTTTCACAGGGAGGAAGGGCACAGAGGTGGGATGTGAACTCTGACTTGGTAATTTGGTGGAAACCTGATAAATGGGAGGCCCTTTGAGACGGGTATTCAGTGGCTGAGGGTCCCAGGTACACCTGGGTTTACCGTCCGGCGCCCGCCCAGGGCCTCTGAAACGTAGACAAATCCCGTGTTCTCACACAAGTAGTGTCAGGGCCACAGGAGCCATGGGAATGCCCACACCCAGGACCCTGTTCTCGGCCATTGATCTGTGTCTCCTAACGGTCCGGGCATCCTCCTCCCTGGAGACTGGTCTGTCTGCCCACAGGCCAGACAGGTTTCCGAGTGGGAAGCCAGACTTCGTGCCCAGGGGCGTCATTTCCATCTCAGGCTCAGGTTCCAGCGGTTGGAACACGGTGAGTGCCTGTCAGATGCCTACCTCCTAACCTTCTCTGTAAAGCGAAGGAGCTTAAGGAGTTTAAGCACAAGTGGTCGCCATACCTTTTAGCATTCACACCGCTGCTTACCTGTCATCTGATTCTGAGCAAAGCAGAGTATGTGTTTCCCGCTACAACTCCCCCAAATAAGTGATATCCGAGCAGAGTTGACTGGCAACTGAAGAGAAATGGTAAGAGAAGAGCCTTTTCTACTTGCGACGTGTTTGCTCTTACGCTACCCAGACGACCCCACTTTGCTGAATTGGCAGGTGCGGCCCTGCTTCCTGCTGTCTCATTAGGGCCCAACCCCATTAGGGCCTCTGTACCCTCGGAGGCCACACAGATAGAAATCTTTGATGTTGATGCATTTGGGTTTACTATAATATTCTGACATGAAGATTAATGCAGAAAATTAGCATGTTCATGTCTTCCACTTTTCGGTTTGATTTTTATTTTATCCTTTTCTTCTTCTTTGGGTGTCTCTGACCTTGAGGTTTTGTTTTAATTGTTCCATCTTCATGTTATTCTTTTCTGAAATTATTGACTTACTAGAGGCCCAGTGCATGGATTCATGCACTGGTGGTGTCCCTTGGCCTGGCCTGCGGGGATCAGACCAAAACCGGCTCTCTGACAAGTCCTGAGGGGGTCCCGGATTGCCAGAGGGCAGTTCTTGGGTGATGCACCCCGGAATCAGGCTCCCTCCTCTCTTGTTCCGGATGCGTCACCCGAGAACCACAGCTGCCAAGTCACCAGAGCTGGGCAGCTCCTGCGTTGAGCGTCTGCCCCCTGGTGGTCAGTGCACGTCATAGCTACTGGTCAGACAGTCGAACGGTCGGCCGGTTGGCCGGCTGCTTAGGCTTTTATATACATAGATAGCTTGAGTCCCACTTTCCTGGAATCTCGCAGGTTCCCTCAGATTTTGTAATTTGCATCACTCTCAATTTCAACCATCCATCTGTCCATCCACCCATCCGTCCATCAGTTCATCCATCCATCTGTTCATCCATCCATCTGTTCACTCATCTATCCATCCATCCGTTTATCAGCTCATCCTTCCACCCACCCACCCATCCATCCTTTGATCCAGCTCATGCTCATTGAGTGTCTGCTCGGTGCCAGGCATATGCTGACTTGGGGACTCAGAAGGTCATTGAGCCTGGGCCCTGCTCTGGGGACTCTCACGGTTGGTCCTGTGAGGATGGAGCTGGGCCCTGGGAAGCTGGGATAGCAGAAAGTACGTCTCTGTGTGTCATCTCTGTGTGTTTCTTCAGAGACGGACATAACCAGTGTCTTTTGGCCTCAGGAATAATCTGAAATTGTGTCCTCAGCTTTATCGCTTAGCATGGTGTCACTCGGCATGACTTCATCTTCCTTCCGACCTTTCGCATTTGGCGGCGGTGCTGTATGGCCTGCTGTTTCTTTAAGAGAGACTCCTTCTCCTCGAGTTCCGTTTTTATTGGCATGACTTGCTCAAAAATAATAAATAGGACTTGGAAACACCCAGCGCTGCGTTGATATCTTAGGGAGATAAACCACCATTTCTCTCGCTGAAGCTCCTTGCAAGAGCAGATACATCTGTAACAGAGGAGCAGAGAGCGAGCGTGCGCTCCTGGCAGGGGACACTCAGAGAGACCGACCCCCCTCTCTCCCACCTCCACCCCCTACCCCCAGTCCGCCCCCCAGAGCCCCGGAAGAACAAAAGGCAATTCACATCGCAGGATATTTCTCCTGTCGCCACGGCACCAAACTATTAAAAATAAAACTGTCCCTCAAGGCAAAACATTTCATTTATTTTCCTTTGAATGAGTAACTTGTTTATTAAGATGAACTAAGTGGCTAAATCTAGATTGCACGCAGGCAAGAAAATTTGATTTATTGCAGCCTTTCGGAAAACGTGCTTTCTGTTCTCGGGAATCGTCGCTGGACTGTGAATGAAGAAGAACTCGGCCAGGAGCCGGGCGCCGTGGCGGGAGCTCAGTGTAGGCCGCCCCTGCGGTGGGGCGTCGCCCACCTCTGCCCTGGCGGGTTGGTCCTTCGGGACCAGGTCAGGGAGTTGGGGGGGGTTAGCTGGGTTTAGTGATCTCCAGGGGGACCTAGTGCTGCCTCAGCGGGAGCTAGAGTTTTCATTTAACCGATGACCATGGAAGTGTTCCCCTTTGCCTCGTGCGTATTGGAGACCATGTCCCCTGGCGCCCGCCCCGGTTCTGAGAGCGCCCGGGGCTTCCCGTGTCCTGACCCCGCCCAGTCTCGGCCCCTGGGGAGGGCGTTTGTCTCAGCAGGGAGGTCCCACTGTCCTCACATCCTCCTTCCATCTGTCCTCTGGCCTTGGGTTTGGGAACCTTGCCCCCCGCTGGACAGGTAATTCCATGTGGTGAGTGGTGGGTGGTCAGGAAGTGGGCGTGACATTTCAAAGCAATCGGTCATCTGTGATGTCAGTGGGAGGACCAGGTGTCCCAGCTGAGCACGGGGATGGAGAGAGCATCCCTTCCTGGTCAGCGTCCTCCCTGGTCAGCATCCCGGAGGAATGAGATGTGCGACTGTGTGATGTTCCAGTGAGAGTGTGAGTGTGTGTGTGCGTGTTTGAGTGTGTGACTATATGATGTGTCAGAGAATGTGTGTGTATGAGTGTATGTGAGTGTGTGTGCAAGTGTGCCTGACTGTGTGTCTGTGAATGAGTGTGTGTGAATGTGTGTGTCTGAGTGTGTGACTGTGAGTGTGTGAATGTGTGAGTGACTGTGTGTGTGACTATGAGTGTGTGTGAGTGTGGTGACTATCAGTGTGTGTGAGTGTGTGAGTGTGACTGTGAGTGTGTGTGTGACTATGAGTGTGTGTGAGTGTGTGAGTGTGAGTGACTGTGAGTGTGTGTGTATAAGTGACTTGTGTGTGAGCATGTGTGTCTGTGTGATAGTGTGTGTGTGACTATCAGTGTGTGTGTGTGAGCATGTGTGTGTGTGAGTGTGAGTGTGTGTGTGAGTGTGTGTGTGACTATGAGTGTGACCCGCCCCCGTGTGTGTGACTGTGAGTGTGTGTGACTGTGAGTGACTGAGTGTGTGTGTAAGTGACTATGAGTGTGTGTGGATGTGTGAGTGACTGAGTGTGAGTGTGAGTGACTGTGAGTTTGTGTGGTGCGGGCTGTGGCCAAGCTTGAGGTGTGTTCTCTGAGACATAAAATACTGTCTTTTGCAAAAAGAGGCTGAGATGTCGCAGCTGGTTCTCCTTACCTCCCAGCAGCACCAGCATTGTTTCAGAAGCCACAGACTTTGCAGACACAATGGAAATTCCAGGGTAGCGGCTGTGGGTTCTGGGCCTGGGATGGGTGTGGACGGGCGTGGGAGGGGGACCGCAGCCGAACCGTCTTGTGCTTCGTGGGTGACGCGTTTCACACGGCTCCCCTGTGCTCAGTGTGGTCTCAGGTTAAGCCTGGGAAGGAAGGGGATCAGGAGGGACCAGCCCCCGGGATAAGCAGCGGCCATAAACCGTCGGCCGGGGCAGCCCCATTTGGCGTGACCTTTAGTGACCGTCCGGGGATCCGGGAGGCCCCTGGGATCAGCTACACTCACAGTGACATTTGTATAAATCCTCTGGTTAGTGGGAAGTTAATTCCCCCCCGCCCCCCCCCCCCCGAGTCTTGAAAACTGCGTAGTCTGGCCCCAAATTTTTTCAAAGTCACAGCAGATGGGGAGGTAATGTCGCCACCAAGGCTCGTGGGGGTCAGACCAATGAAAGAAAAGGAGGAAGTGAGCAAACCCAGCCCAGCCTCCGTGGAGCAGTCCCCCCGGCCTGAGGCACTCCGCAAGCTTTGCAGCGAGTGTGACCCGCGGGGCGCGGAGGTGGCCGCCGACTCTCTCTCAAGTTGGACGGAAACAAAACAGTTTTTCCTCGTCGTCGTCGTTCTCCTCTTGCTTTCCCACTTCGCGTTTCCATTCAACTTTCCACTTGACCAACTCTGACCAGCTGAGCACACAGCTCAGGAGGTGAGAGTTAGCGGTGGAGCTGAAGCCACATCTAAGAACTGTTTACCCACGGATGTGCAGGGCACCAGGCGTCCTGGGTTCCAGGTCTGGCTGTTCTCTGGACCAACAGGAACCTGTAATCCTGTCGGGAATTAACGACTGCTTCCCACTGGGCCGCCCTCTCCCGTGCCCATCCTGGCTCTCCTTCCGCGGCTCTCGCCCAGCTTCTGACACCTGTGCAGGTGGCTGAGGCCAGAGAGCGGACACCCCCAGCCCCAGCCCACAAGGGGCAGAAGGAGTTAAGCCTGCGTGTATTTACCCTTGGCAGAACACATCTAGCTTTTATTATTATTGGTAATATTATTTTAGGACTTGGGATAAAAAGACCCATAAAAACGAGTGCATAAGACAACTTTCACGGAACACGCATCCTGCTGGTTTATTTGTGAGTGAACCATATGGTCTAGTTTTCCCTGAGACGCGCGAGGGGTTCGGGATTAAGGGAGCAGGCACTTGGCAAATTTGGTTTGTGTTTCACTGAACACAGTGTGTTAAAAAAAAATAGAGCCAGGGTGCTCAGGGGCCCCGCATTCTCTGAGGGCTGACTGTGCGCAGGACGTGCTCAGGGATTCATATCCGTTACCTCACGGGGTCCTCACCCCAGTCCCGCAGACGGCGCCTTCGCACAAGGGCAGCCCTGGCACCGAGCTCGGGCCCTGGTCACCTGGGGGAGATGCGGGCGGAGCAGGGAAGACCTGGAGCCCAGGCACTGCTCAGCGGGCCAGTGTTCCTTCTAAAATCCTCCGCCAGGGAGGGAACTGACATGGGGGCCTGGCCTGGCCTGCAGATGAGCTGACCTGGGATTCCAGAGAGTCAGCTGCGCCCTCCCTCTCTCTTTTATTTTGTTTATTGTGACTATCATTATTATTTTGTTAATCCTCACCCAAGGATATTTTCCATTGATTTTTAGAGAAAGTGGAAGGAAGGGAGAGGGACGGAGAGAGAAACATGGATGTGAGAGAGGCACAGAGAGTGGCTGCCTCCTGCTCACCTCCCCGCCTGGGGCCAGGGATGGAGCCTGCAACCGAGGTTCCTGCCCTTGACTGGAATCGAACCCGGGATCCTTTAGTCCTCAGGCAGACGCTCTATCCACTGAGCAGAACTGGCTAGGGCTGCACCCTCCCTTCAAGGAGCTGGGCACAGTGGGGACTGAAAGCGGGGTCCCCCTGGCCGTCAGGGCCACAGTTGCTTGGGAGTCGCAGCCCATCGCGAATGCAGGCGTGTGCACCTCTGAGGTTTGGAGGGAAGGTACTGCTGGGTCGTGTGCCGCCTGCAGTGGTCATGTTGACGTCATTCTCATTCACGATGGGCTGAAGTTTCTAGTTTGCGGTGAGAAAGCCCTCTGAGGAAGCCCTGCTGTTCGTGTTTGTTCTCAGCACCTCACAGGCCCCGTTCCGTGTCACTGGTTTGTCCCTCAGGTGGCATTTTTCAGATTCCTGAGATGCAGGCAGGGTGTTCTGAATGGACTGGAGAGAGCGGCAGGCTGTGAATTACCCAGCCCTCGGAGGGGGCCGGCCCCGTGTTGTCCTTGAGCGCGTTCTGAGGACGCTGTCCTTGGCGTGCCAGGCGACACGCAGTTCCAGCGACAGCACAGCGGCGAGACAGTCGTCTGTTTTACACGGTGATCCCCGGCATTTCGTTCTCTGAGGAAGACACCCTGAGGCATTTGAGAGTCTCTTCCTGAGGGAGACGGGTGGCAGCGTGACTGGCCGTGCCACCTCGCCTGCTCACAGAAGCGGTCACATCCGTGCAGGGGAGCGTTGTGCTTTACAGGCCTGGGCTGTGGGCATAGCTCTGCAGGCTCGGCCACGCTGGGAAAGACCTGTGCTGTAGGCGCCTGGCCTGGTCTAGACCGGCTATGGTGCTCGCCGAATCGTAGAGGGCAGCTGACGGGGGACAGTTAAGGAGGGTCAGGGCGTGGGAGAGTCTGGTCGCCTTCTGATTTCCAGTGTAACTCCCGTCCTGCCCGACCTCCTCTCACTGCTCCCAGCTGGTCGCCAGAACCAGACTCCAAACCGCATCACGTATTTGTGAGAAAAGACACAGTCACACACACTCACACTCACAGCCACACACACACACACACACACACACACTCACAGCCACACACTCATACTCACACACTCAGACACTCCCTTCTCCCAACACACATACACACACTCACAGCCACATATACACACTTACACAGCCATACACATGCATACACACATACAAGTCACACACACACAGTCACACACACGCATACACAGTCACACACGCAGTCACACACAGTCACACACAGTCACACATACATACACTTACACCTACACACACATACACACTTCACAGTCACACACACACACACACACATACATTCATAGCCACACACACACAGTCACAACACACACACAGTCACTCAGTCCTACACAGCCACACACACACATACACACACACACTCACAGCCACATACACACACACAGCCACACACACGCATACACACACATTCACACACAGTCACGCATACACACACACACACTCACGCACACACTCACGCACACACACACTCACACACACACTCACAGCCACACACTCATACTCACACACTCAGACACTCCCTTCTCCCACTCCCTTCCACACTGGGAGGGATTCAGTGTGAGGGTCGGCTCATCGCCTCACAATCAGACAGTGAAAGTCAGGAGGGAATGCCTGGCTCTCGAGGGTTTTCAGTCACTGGGTCACCCCAGGACGGAACTCTGCGGCTCCCTTTACATGTGTCGGCGGTAGGGGTCCCACAGGGAGCGCGGGAACCTCGGAGTGACCGGGAGAAAGACTAAGACAGGAAACTG
>NW_006282203.1:342275-359205 GCF_000327345.1 Myotis davidii
GTGACAGAAGCCGGGGCTGTCTGTCGGCGGCCTCAGCTGGGGTCTCAGTGAGCGGTCTTTATCCTCACCCGCTGATGGTATCCATCATGCTCTGGGCCCTGAGATAGCTTGTGGAGTGTCTGTGAGGACCAAAGCCCTTGACCGTGTGCCCTGCGGCTGTGCCCAGGATGGGCAGTGTCGGGAGCACGGGGCCTGCTATTGTCCTTTCCTGCGGGACGAGGCCAGGCCGGAGCCTGGCTTGCTGGCAGTGTCGCTGCTTCTCAGTGGAGGGCAGGGCTCTGGAAACTCCTAATTCGCTTCCCTCAGACTGCAGACCTCTGAAAGCTTTGCCGAGTAACTTCGTGTAGCTTTTTGGATGAATCATGGGTGGATTTAAGACTTACAGATGCATGAAGGACTTAAAGATACAACTTTACTTCACTTATTTCTTTAGATTCATGTTGGTGTGAACGCATATGGCATTTGTCTTTCTCTGAGGGACTGACTTCACTTAGCATAATACCCTCTGGTCCACCCATGCTGTCACAAATGGTAAGATTTTGTTATTTTTTATGCCGAGTACTATTCCATCATATATATGTTCCACAGCCTTTTTATCCACTCACCTGTTGATGGGCTCTGGACTGCTTACATAGCGTGGCCATCCTATACAATAAAAGGCTAATATGTAAATCGAGTGAACGGCGGAACGACCGGTCACTATGACATGCACTGACCACCAGGGGGCAGGCCTAAGCCGTCAGTCGGACATCCCCTAAGGGCTCCCGGACTGCAAGAGGGCACAGGCCCAGCTGAGGGACTCCGCCCTGCTAGACCCCCCCCCCCCCCCAGTGCATGAATCTCGTGCCCCGGGCCTCTAGTTATAAATAATGCTACAGTGAATATGGGAGTGCATGTATTCTTTCGAATTAGCATTCTGGGTTTCCTCAGATATATACCCGGAAGTGGAATTGCTGGTAAAAAGGTAAATTTATTTTATTTTTAAAAAGACAGAAACAAAAAGATGCAGCCTTGGACATCTGTTCTTCAGATGTGACTTTTGAAAAGACCCATCGGTGAAGTGCCTCCTTTTAAACCTCAGCCCAGCCACTCAGGTGCCCCCTGCTCGGGGGGCTCTGCCCTGCAGTCATTGGTGCTCCAGGATGGGGGTGCCCCGTCCCCATCACTCTGGTCTTCTGTGGCATCAGCCCAGCTGCTCTTTGCTGGTGCCCGTCCACACGCCACGCTGGCTGCTAGCATGTCTGAACTCCCCCACACGTGCCTCATAGCTGCTGTCCTGGGTCTGAGTTCCCTGGCCCCAGGCCATGCCTCTAGGAATTCTGGGACCCACAGCAGCCACTGAAGGGTTAACACCAGATACAGCAGGGCGTCTCCAGCCCTGTCCTCACCTCTGTCTGGTTTATAGTCTAATAGGAAGACAGACAGACAGGCATTCGCGCCCGCCCCCCAACCCCACTTGGTTGTTGAGGAAGCCATTGTGATGGACAGAAGTCCATGTCCCAAAACTTGTTACATATCATGACTATCCAAACATCATGGAACAAAAATGTGGGTCCTTTGCTGTGACGAGAGGACAAAGGAATTCCGCTGTGTGCAGAGCTATGCGCTGGGTTCTTGCGAGACGTTGTAATAATAGATGGTGCATGAAAATCTTGCTTGTCAGCGCAGAACACACACACACACACACACACACACACACACCCTTAAAGGAGCCGTGCGTCACCGCGTTGTCACTCATGGAAGGCAGAGACGCGGGATGCGGAGGGTCTGCGAGCCAGAAAGCAGCCAGGCTGCCTGGGTCTGAACGATCTTTTCTGTGTTCCTTCGATGCCTGCCACCCACCAGGCTGCATTGGGTTTTGGGAAATTTTTACAACTGTAATTGACGGGGGTTGGGGGGCGGGGGAGAGGATGTCAAATCAGTGACATTTTAAGGCAGGATGGGCCGATGCAGAGAGAAGAGGCGGATGGGCGAGCACATGGGTGGGGGCAGGTGTGCCCAACCGGTAAGGAGCTGGGCTGCAACTGTCCTTTCATTCTTGTATTTTTCTCTTTCATGGATGCCATATTCTTTGGAAGCTGGTTTAGTCCAAGTTCATGGCCTTTTAGGCTTCCTCCACGTGAATAGGAGTTCACTTTTTGAATAATAAGAATAATATGTCACGGGGGGCGGGCATCAGGATTTTAGAGGTGCTTAGGTGGGGCGTGGCCAACAAAAGGTTGGGAACCACTCACTGCTCTAGAGTCTCCTGGTGTCCCCAGGGCCGGCGGTCGCCAACCTTTCGGACCTCACGGACCACTGGTTGGCGACCACTGCCCAGGACTGTTTGAGAACAGCTTTCTGCATTGGAAGGTACATCTATTTGGTCCAAGACTTAGGCTATTTCCTGAACATGGGGACAATACTTAAAATTCACTCATTTTTTATGATTAGCAAATAAACACGCTGGCTTCTCCATGCGCCACTGTTCAACAACTAAATAGTAAGGAGCTCGAAATGGCCGTGTGCCCATCACAGCAGGGGTGCAGGTTTCCACGTAACACTTGGTGGTTTTTAGGGTGAGGCCCTCTCGAAAAAGAATCTCCCTTTAAGCTGATCATCCCTCACAGTAGTTCAAACTGAACTTGATATGTGAATTTGCTTATTTTATTTTTGTTTTACAGTTTTGTTAATCCTCACCCGAGGATATTTTTCCATTGATATTTAGAGAGAGTGGAAGAGAGGGGGAGAGACAGAGCGAGAAGCATCGATGTGAGAGAGAGACATCGATTGGTTGCCTCCTGCATGTGCCCAGACCAGGGCCAGGGATTGAGCCTGCAACCATGGGACGTGCCATTGACTGGAATCAAACCCGCGACCCTTTAGCCTGCAGGCCGATGCTCTATGTATTTGCTTATTTTCTCTTTTCTGTTTGAGATGTTTGTCAATATTTCTGATATGTCTTGTCCTATGGAAATAAAAACAAATTAAAATCAAGTGTAGATTGATCTGTACCCCAAGACGTGAATAAATTTAATACGTTCCATTCTCCCCCCCTTCCCCCACCCCCCTTTCTCTCTCTCTCCCCCTCCCCCTGCCTTGCAGAAGGCCTTGTGGAGATTTTATAGCTCTTGGAAACTCCCGTGGGTTACTGTGAGAGAGACGTTTGCAGTTCGAACAGAGGAAGTGATGTGGTTGGGGTGGAAGGCCCGGGAATGGAGGAGGTCGCGGAGGTGCCTCTGTGATGTGGACGGAGCAAGATGTGTTAAATGGCCACACACAGGACTCTTGTCTTAGGACAAGGACATATGTCAGCCCCCTGCTCTGTGGACAGAGGTTATTACAGTTCAGCTTAGACACGGAATCACAGAGCCGACCTGGGAGGGTCCCTGTGTCCAAGTCTGTGCAGGGCAGGCAGGTCAGAACAACCCTAAGGTTAGGTCTGAAGGAGCCTTAAGTAGTGTCTGTAAATTACACACCGAGAAGTGGGAGAAATGCTACGTTCCTACTTGGTAGAAGGTCTGTGTTGAACGCTATCCTCCAAATGTCTACCCATCTTTAAAATTATGAAAATTTTCAAATATTTAAATCTATAAGAAATAATGAACATGGTCCACATAGCTGCTGGAGTCCAACCCCAGCGGGTCCAGGGGTCCCCAAAGGTGTGGACTGAGTCGGCGAAGAAGGAATGACACGGAGACAGTGTTCAGTTGATCAGCAGCCTTGCCAGGATCTCTAGCCACAATCTCCAGCCAAGTTCTGTCCAGGTTCTCCCACCAGGTTCTAGTCAGGTTCTCTTGCCATGTTCTATCCAGGTTCTGTAGCCAGGTTCTCTCTCTAGGTTCTTCAGCCAGGTTCTCTCACTAGGTTCTGTCTCTAGGTTCTGTGGCCAGTTTCTGTCCAGGATCTTTTGCCATGTTCTGTCTCTAGGTTCTCCAGCCAATTTCTTTTTATTCCCTCCCTAACTTTGGGGGAAAATCCTTACCTGGGGAAACAACCTTTCTCGGAGAGGTGACCTTGGTTAAAACACACAGCGCCAAGAAGGTGAGCAAACATATTAAGAACAATATGCCATATACGCCAGGTCCCTTGAAACAGCAAGGATGGACTGGCTCCCGGCACATAGCCTTCATGTGTTTAGCATGATACCATATTTGCTTTGATACACTTTTTAAAAAATTATTTTTATTGATTGGAGAGAGGAAGAGAGGAGAGCGATAGAAACATTGACAATGAGAGAGACTCATTGATCGGCTGCCTCCTGCACGCCCCACACTGGGTACATGCCCTGGCCGGGAATTGAACCATGACCTCCTGGTTCATAGGTTGACACTCAACCACTGAGACATGCCAGACGAGCTGGATACACTTTTTAATGTAATAAAACACTGTCGAAGGTCCCTCACTTCGCCCATCTTCCCTTGCCCATTCTACCCTAGAGATAATGGCAATTTGCTTCATCCGTGCTTCTGTGGGCACCTACAGAGCTTTGCGAGTAGGAGCATTACCTAGCAGCAAGGTACTGCTGCATGTTTTCAAGTTACTCACAGCGGTGGTCGCACCCTCTCCGTAGCCTTTGGAAACGTGCTCGTTTCAGTTGATGACAGTGTCCAGACTGCCCTGCTGCTTTTGTTCCTTTAACTACTGCCAACTCTCCCGTGAAGGGCCACAGCGTGACTTACTCAGCCTTCCTCTGTGTCTTGTGACACAGGCTGTTTCCAGTTGTTCACGATTACAAGTGATGCCACAGTAGATAGCCTTGCCTGAGGCTTGTCATGTGACACGTCCCACGTGTCCTGCTCGCAGGCTACACACGACGTTGGCTCTGCCAGCTGTTGCTCCTGAGCAGTGGCTTCTCTACAGTCGCAGTCCCTCTGTATCTTCAGATCTGGAGTTTTCTCTGTCAAATGACAATGAAAGGGTGTTTCTTCGTTTTCATGTGTATTTCCCGGATTACCAGTGAGACTGAGCGTTTTTCACAGTTTTATTAACCACGGGGATTTTCTCTTCTTTGTCTGTTTTCCTCGTTGTATTGCTTGCCTTTTTCATATCAATTATTATAGTTGAATCTTAGGAGGTTTGAGTGCAAGTCCTCGTTGGTTATTGTGTCGGGGTTCCCGAGACCTCTCGCAGGTTCGGTGACCCCCTGGGGGGCTCACAGCACAGACTCATGGCAGCAAAAGGACACAAAGCGGAAGTAGCACAGGGAAGAGGGGCCTGGGGTGAGGGCCAGAGGAAATCAGGTTCGAGCTCCCCAACGCCCTCAAGCACCAAATTGTGCCCAGTGTGAGATGCTGTCCACAGAGAAGCTTAGTAAGACTCTGGGCCCAAGGTTTTTACTGGGGGTCGGTCACGAAGACACCGTCTGCCCAGCACAGAGCAGAGTTCCAGACTCCCAGAGGGACAGCAGATACCGCGTAAGCCGGCATGTTTGTACCGACAGGGTAGGCGCAGGGAGCCCCTCTTACCAGTGCTGGGTGTGGTGGGAGCCCGAGTTCGCCAGTGCCAGCCAAGGCCAGCCTGGCACACACACCTTTCTGAGGATGCAGCCTCAGGTCTGCTATGTGTGGTTTTTTTTTTTTGGTTGTTGTTAATCCTCACCTGAGGATATTTTTCCATTGATTTTTAGGGAGAGTGGAAGAGAGAGGGAACGGCAGAGAGAAACATCAATGTGAGAGAGACACATCGATTGGTTGCCTCCTGCATGATCCCCAACCAGGGACCAGGATGGGGAGAAGCCTGCAACTGAGGTTCATGCCCTTGACTGGAATCAAACCTGGGACCCTTTGGTCCACAGGCCAATGCTCTATCCACTGAGCCAAACGGGCTAGGGCAGGTCTGCTATGTTAATCTAACCCTTTCTACACAGTTAGATTCATTTCAAATATCTTCTAATCTGTGTTTTTATTGCCTTTTGTCATAAAGTAGTATATCTGTTTTTCTGCAATGCTTTATAATTTTAATGTCATGCCAAAAATGTCTTGCCTATCCATTCAGAAAGGTAGCTCCTTATCTTTTCCTCGAATAGATTTCTCTCTCTAAATGAGAAATGCAACAAACTGGTTAAACTCTTTCAAGTGTAAGACTTGGTTGAGCCTCTTGAAATTTTTTGTAGATGATGATACTGTCTGCAATTATGGCCATCTCTTCTTGTCAATCCTATTTACCGAGTTTTCTTGTCCTACTCCTCTACGTAGGCTCTCTAGTGCCATGTTGACTGAGAGTAGTGATGGGGGGCATCCTTGTCAGTTCTAAGGTTTTTAAAGGAAATGTGCCTCTCATTGGACCATTAAATATGATGTTTGCTGTGTGATACGGGTAAATTTTATTAAAGTAGGACGTTTTTGTCCCGGTTTGCTAATATTTAAACATTTTTATGAATGGGAATTGAATTTTATGAAGTGCTTTTAAAAAAAATCTATTGAGGTGATTACAAATTTTGTTCTTAATATATTAATGGGGAAGCTACATTGAGATATTTCTTACATTATTTGCATCAAGGGTGCTTTGGTTGTTATTAAATGCACTGAAATTTTATTTAGGAGGTCCTCATCTCTGGTTATAAGTGAATGTAGCTATAACCTTCTGTTCTTGTACTGTGCACACCTGGTTTGGTTTCAGAGCTACAGCTATTTTGTCAAATGACTTGGGATGTTTTCTCTTTTTGTATTATCTGGAGGAGTTTTCATAAGACTGGACTGATATAATTGGGTGGAATTTGCCTATAAAACTATTTTGACTGGGGATTATTGTTTGGTCAATTTTTGGCCACTAATTTAATTTAAAAAAATGATTAAAGGATACTTCAGTTTCCTTACTCTTTTTCTTTATTTTTATTGGTGGCACTATTACAGATGTCCTTATTCCTCCCCACCCCTCTCACCAAGACCCCTCCCCTGTCCATCTGACCATCATACACAGATTAAAACAAATTTTGAGTGTACTCTCTATATAATGTAAGTCCTGCTTTTCCCCTTCAACATTATGGCATTTCCTAGGTCCTTAAACATTCACGGAAAAGATGACTTTTAAAGCATTTACTTTAACAGTGATTTTCCCCGCGATTAACTTTATTTTTAGATGTTCACAGGTTACACGTGTAACGTACATAAGGTGGTATAACTAGCAGTGCTGGGCGCAGAGTAGGCACACGGTAATTACTGCTGGACATCACACCCAGCACTAACCAGGTCCTGTAACTTTCCAGAGCGAAGTGTTGCAATTTCCTCATGCTTTCCAGGGTGAGGGTAAAGGCAATTAGTTCTCTGAAAATTAACCGAGGGGAGGGGAACCTTTCCCTTTCTGCGAAAGGAAAAATAACATTCCTTTTGAATGATGACTCATTGTTGAAACGCATCCTGTCTAAACTGATGAGCTCAGCTGGCCCGCGTGGCTCAGTGCTTGAGCGTCGACCTGTGAACCAGGAGGTCAGGGTTCGATTCCCGGTCAGGGCACATGCCCGGATTGCAGGCTTGATCCCTGGTAGGGGGCGTGCAGGAGGCAGCCCATCAATGATTCTCTCTCATCATTAATGTTTCTCTCTCTCCCTCTCTCTTCCTCTCTGAAATCAATAAAAATATATTAAAAAAAATAAACTGATGAGCTCAGATTTCTAGGTCTGAGCAATTTCTGTTGAAGCACATTTGTAGGCATTTCTGAAAGTGCACATAGGGTGGCAGTTCTTAGTTCTGAGGGAGGAGGAACCTGGGGAGGAAATATCTTTTCCCTTTTGTTGACCGCAGTTCACCCGGCATAGCATATGCTTTTCTTGTGTTGGCGGCCGCGGGAACCGCACCAGGTAGGTATCTGACCGGTGGGTGGGGTTAGATGGGAGGACCTGGGTTCAGCAACCTTGGTCCTTGGGTTCTGGCTGGGAAAGAATTCAGAGAACATCTATAATAATAAAGCTTAATATGCTAATTAGCCCAGAGGGCCGAACAGAGGAACGACCATCCGGATGACCTTCCGGACAACCTTCCGGACAAAGCCAGGGCTACGAGGGCCAAGCCCCTTGCACGAATTTCATGCATCGGGGCCTCTAGTTTATTTAGAAAATCACAGAGAGAGAAGAAGTAATTCGTAGAAGAAATGGGCTTAGGAAACAAGTTATAGAGGCAAAGGAAGGGCCCTTAGAGCTTAGAAGTGAGGAAGGTCAAGGTGACCTGCTTGTGGGGAGAGGTAGGGAGGGGCAAAGCATGGGTGTGCTCCCAGGAGGGAGTGTGTGCTGGTCCTCCCTGCTAAGGGTTTAGGGGTGGAGATTTTAGGGGAGGTCCCAGGGGAGGGTCTCAATAGAACATGCATCACCTTTCCAGGTGTGTCTTTTGAGGGTCTCCACAGGCTGGGGTCCCAGGCACCTGGAAGTGGCTGCTGAATTTTCACCCCCTTGTTTTCACTGTCACTTCCTCATCATTCCGGTCACCCACAGCTGTCCCCTGGTAGCCATGCTGAGAGGTAAGACAGAGCCCCACCTTCTGGGAGCCTGGCTTCCATCCCACCGAGAGGCAGGACCCACCCATGAGAATAAGCAACACGCTGGGTCGCCTGGGCCAAGAGAACCGTGAACTTCAGGGCCCAAGTGCAGGGAAGAGGGTCTCGGGGTCCCCTGGGGACTGAGCGGGGCTCCTGCCAGGGCAGTGTGGTGTTGGTATTGGAGCAGGATCAAGGCTCATGCCTCCCTAGCCTGCAGACCTGAGCAGGTAAACAAACAGGACCGTAAAACACCGAGACTGAAATGAAAGTTCGCCTCACCGCGATTAGCATCTGGCGCCGCTCCAAATTCCACCTGCTCTGGTGGAGGGAGCGATGGTGCCTCGCTCCAAGTGTCTTCTCCCGGCGTCTGACCCAGGGCTGCGGTAACCACACACTGCGGTTTGCCAAGGCTAACAAGGCAGAGCTGCTACCCAGCATGGCTTGGGGGCAGCAGATGGGAGAGCCGGCAGGGCCCGCAGGTGGGGAGAGACCCATTGCTTGGCAGGGCCGGGGAGGGCTGCTGACTCACAAGGTCTGCGAGTGACTCCACCTGCCTTTGTTCCCGCTTCCCCCTGTGGGACCCGCTTGGGCGTTGGCTCATGGACGGGCCTCTGGCAGAAAAGGCAAAGGCACTGAAATCACAGGTGCCCCTCGTTCTATGCCACAGCCATGTGTCAATCACGTCACAGCAACAGGTATCCAGTCGCCAAACCTGTGCCACCCCAGGGGGTGGGGCGTGGTCGGGTGATGGAAACAGTAATAGGTCAGGAGATAATAGGCCTTAAAAAGCCACTAAAAGAAGGGCCTTGGCCCAGCTGGCATGGCTCAGTGGCTGAGCATCAACCTATGAACCAGGAGGTCACAGTTCAATTCCCGGTCAGGGCACATGCCCGGGTTACAGGCTCGATCCCCGTTAGGGGGCGTGCAGGAGGCAGCTGATCAATGATTCTCATCATTGATGTTTCTATCTCTCTCTCCCTCTCCCTGCTTCTCTGAAATCAATGAAAATATATTTTTTAAAAGTTAACAGAATAATTCTGTTTAAAAATCACACAGAAGAGGCTTTGGATTGGACGGGTTCTTAAGAACTTCCTCAGCTCGGTTCTTCTGGTTTGTGTGTCCACCTTGGTGTGTGTGTGTCCAGGTGAGGGGACTTGAGGAGCAGAAAAGAGACCATGTGCCCCCAAATGTCCTGTCTGCCTGGCCCCGCTGGGCTGCCCCTGCGTCTCTTTCTGTTGGACAAGGACTGGCGCTGTCCCTAGAACGGGCAGGGAGCTAGGGTCAGTTCCGGTGACATAAACACCCCCGTCAGATGAGCCTTCTGGATTCTGGAGAGGAAGGCCTCGGGGTGAGCACAGTGAGACCGAGAGGCGGGAGAAAGCTGCTGCCTGGCATTGCACCTGGCCACTGAGCGCAAACATCACCTCCCAGGAGCCTGAATAAGCCCCCTGCAATGTTCAGAAACATTTCCCAATGTCAATAATAACTGGAAAATGATCTTTAAAAAGGATGAGTTTTCTTTTTTCTTTCTTTTTAAATTCTTTTTATTGATTTCCGAGAGGAAGCGGAGAGAGAGAGAAAAATCAATGATGAGAGGGAATCATGGATTGGCTGCCTCCTGTACACCCCACACTGGAGATGGAGCCCGCAACCCGGGCATGTGCCCTGACAGGGAACTGAACCCTGACCTCCTGGTTCATAAGTTGATGCTCAACCACTGAGCCACACCGGCCAGGCTCTCTTGAGTTTCCTGAGGGGGAGCGTAGCTGGAGTACAGCGTGGGGATGGGTGCTGTTGAGCTGCTGTCTGATTGGTGGAGGGACATCCCCTGCTGCTTTGCTGGGGGTGGGGCTAGGCGAGGGCCAGGGGAGCCAGGTGAGAAGATGAAATATAAGAACACTGATCGAGGTGACTTGCAAAACTGGCCTCTCCCAGTGGGCTGTGTGCCTGCCCCGGGGAGTTCCGTGGGAGCTGTGCCTACAGAGCCGGGCACCGTGTTGGCTGACCTGTAAGTCTGCCTGTTCTTGGTGCTTCCTGTCACTCCCGGGCAGAGTGTAATCCAGGCCCTGCAGCGAGGGGGTGTGGAGTGTGGGGAGGGCCAGGGCAGCGGTGTCCAGGTTTGTCTCAGCGTGGCTGCCAGCGTCCATGTGGCCCAAGGCAGGTCTCTTAGCTTTTCTGGGACCAGGTACCTAGGAAAGGAAATGAGCGTTGGCTCTTCCTAGGGGCCTGGAAGGAGCAGCCCATGGGCACGCCCTGACGCTCTGTGGACGTGATGTTTTTAGTTGAGGCTTTCAGGGAGGCCCGTGGATGAGCGGCTCTTGAGCCTGTGCACTGGTGAGCTGTCACACCCCGGTGGAATTTCCTGCCTCTGAATGGCAAGGACGAGGGAAGTCCTCACACCTCTGTTACCTTCTTATAGTCTCTGTGGCACCTAGCCGAGGCCGGGAACCAGCTCTCCCTACATGCCTGTGGGTAACTGCTTGGCTAGTTGATGCTGCAGTTTGAGCTGTTAACCCTTGCATTTCTTTTTCTTTTCTTCAGTAAGTTATTTATTGATATAATTTACATAATAATTTTTTTAATTGTTTAAAGTATTACAAATAGTAGTACATATGTCTCCTTTTCCCCCACTGACCTCCCCCCGGCCTCCCTCACCCCCTTCCCCCCACATGCCCTCACCTCCCTAGAGTCTGTGTCCATTGGTTATGCTTATGTGCACGCATACAAGTCATTTGGTTGATCTCTTACCCTGTCTAGCCCCCCTGCCTTCCAGCTGAAGTTTGACAGTCTGTTCCATGCTTCCTTGTCTCTGTATCTCGCATTTCTTGATGGTTTTTTACGGGCAAGAGTCTGCAATCTGGCAGCCACCAATCATCTCGGACTTCATATTCAAACCACCGTTCTTCACAGCAGCCTGTGTGTCCTCCCTTGGCCACTGATGAGTGTGGTCAACATTTTGCAAATACCCTGTCTGAACTGGGGCATGAAATAGTCCCCGTGGGGCACAGCATCTCCACTGACAGGCAGATTGGCCATGAACTGGTATTTGTCTTTGGGGAGCCTGGCTTTCCTCCTGTGTGATGTATACACCTCAGTGCACAGAAATCAAGATCGCACCGGGCGAAGGAGCCAGCCACCCATCAAAGCCACTGATGGCAGACGCGACGAGGGGCTGCCGAGTTTGACGACTGGCTGTAACTTTGCGCACGATTTTATTTCCTTGTGGGAGAGGCCTGTTTGCGTCCTTGTTGACTCTTAGGAGACGTCGGGAGGCACAGGGAGGGTCTTTTAAACATCTGCCCCTGCTCCGCTTCTTAATTTCTTTTCCAGGCACTGTCTCCAGTGAGGGGCGATTTCCTACCGGGAACTCTCGGGAGTCTCACTCCGGAAGTGAAATGGGATTTTCGGAAGGATGGGAGCCAGATGCTCATTTCGTGCACACATGTAATGTCAGCAGCAGGGACGTTGCAGCCAGTGTTTGGGGTCTAGGCAGGAAGCGAGCCTCGTCCCAGTCATGCGTGTGGATGATGGCAAAGCAGAGCCATGCCTGGCGGGAAAGAAGTGCTCTGGGAGTCTTCTTCTTCTTCCTCCCTCTCCTCCTCCTCCCCCTTCCCCCTTCTCTCCCCTCCCCTTCCCTCCCCCTCCTCCTCCTCCTCTTCCTCCTCCCCTTCATCCTCCTCCTCCTCCTCCTCTTCTTTTACTGTAGTCAGCGTCTGCGGCAGGCTGCACACGGGGTCATGACAAGGGACTTCACGCAGCTGTGCAGACCCCCGGGGCCCTGCCTTTGCAGCCCCGTAGGCAGGAGGGGCCTTGATGGGCAGGTGTCCTTCATTAACGGCGAGAGCGGGCTGCAGTGCCCTCTGGGACATCCCCCTGCTTCTGACCTGTTCGTCCCCCTGAACTGCCCGAGGTCACACCTCCAGTTGCTCACTCCGACCTGGAGAGAAACGGAGCTGGGCCTGCGCTCACGTTTCTGTCGCATCTGCCCACAGAGCTCCAGCTTCGAGGTCTCGGCACTTCAGCGCTTCCTCCCCACTCTGCAGGCGTGAGCTTGGCGTGTGTGATGAACTGACGCGCTCTAGTGAGCAGCCCTCAGGCATCAATCCAGGACTTCCCAGAGACGTGCGGACGCTTCTCACAGCCACATGCACACCCACGGCTGAAGACGTGCGGGTCCTGGGCGGCGGAGGCGGGGCGGAGAGCCGGAGGCAGCCCTGGTGCCGCTGTCACCTACCTCCTGCCCTCAGGAGCTCGGGGTCATTGGCCCAGGAGCTGGCAGACCCTGAGGCTCCCTAGCCCTCTTGGGAGACACGTGACCTATACGACCCATTTCAGAAAAATACGTAATCATCGTCCGGAGGATTCCCTTCCTTGAATCAGCATCAGTCCCTGAACCAGTGCCCGTGATCCCAAAAAATTCACTTGGGAAAAAGATGCAGTTCGTGCGCATACGCCATTGTGCTAGGTGAAGGCGCCGACTGGTTCTTTTGTCGTCATGTGGCCACAGTCCGTGTCGCTGCTTCGCTCTCTTCCGTGGAGGCTCCCCCTCAGGACCTGCGTCAGCCCCCAACCCCCCTGTCCCCCCAGTATTTAGATGATTAAACTCACAGATGGCAGATTCTAAGCCATTATGCCACTGATTAAAGAATTGTTAAGGCAGATTTATTTCTCTAAACACAAACACATGCACAACTGAGATTTGGGCCTGAACTTGGCGAGACACAATAGCGTTTTGTTTTTCTCTTCGAGATGCATTTCACGCTGTCCCTGTGCTGTGAGCCAGCGGGGCCTGTCTCCAGGAGCTCCGAGCGTGCAGCCTCAGTTTAGAAAGAGCCTCCGTCCTCCCAGTTTTTCCTTTACTTTCTTCCACGGTTACCGGTGTGCTCAGATGGGACAGTGTACATAAGCATGCCTTGCATTCGGTGGAGATTCACGAGTTCTGATTATTATGTTCATTATGTTTATCAGCAGTCTGACACGGGTACTCGAGGTTAAACACGCATGGTGCTTGCTCCACAGACAGCGCCTTTTTAAGGGAGCAAGTAGAGAGTTGGGGTGCATTGCTACCCCTTCTCTGTGTCCTGTTAACGTTTTATGCAAAGAAAGTGGAAATTACTGCCCTAGGCGGTTTGGCTCAGTGGATAGAACGTCAGTCAGTCTGCAGACTGAAGGGTCCCAGGTTTGATTCTGGTTGAGGGCACAGACACAGGTTGTGGGCTGGATCCCCAATAAGGGGGCATGTAGGAGGCAGCCGATCGATGATTCGCTCTCTCATTGATGTTTCTCTCTCTCTCTCCCTCTCCCTTCCTCTCTAAAATCAATAAGAATATATTTAAAAAGGAAAAGAAAATGGAACTCACCGGTCCTGGTCTCATACCAGCTGGTTTCGAATTATTGTTCTTAAAAAACATAAAAATAAAAGCCCTGTTATTACTCACTGATCTGATTTTGTATGTCAACCCCCCTTCCATTTTACAAATTATATAATAAAAAAATGTATCGAGGTTTCTGGCTACAAAGGCAATATACCAAATTAAGTTGTATTTATTTGCTTAACCAGTAGTTTGACGATGAAAAAGTGCCCAGGAATAAATCTAACAAATCATACACAAAACCTTTGTGGATAAAATTATAAAAATTTTTCAAAAGACCTGAAGAATTTGAAGTGAACGGAGAACTCATCTCATCTTCATGGTTGGAGGCGGGGATATTGTAAATATCAGTTCTGCACAGAATGATCTAAGGACTCAGCACAATTCCAATCAGAATGACAGCAGGCTTTTGGGAGGATGCGGTAAATTGAGTCTCAAATCTATGGGCAAGAATCGAAAGGGATGGGAAAGTTATTCTAAGCTATAAAGAGTTAAGGTAGTGTGGCTTCAGCACACGGAGAAGCAGGGGCCAAGGAACAGAACAGAGAGCTGGAAACAGGCCTGGCGCTGGGCGGCTCGGTGTATGACAGGCACACACGGACATGTGGGCGGAGGCAGCGGAGTCATAGGTGATGCCGGACGACACAAAAACCATGAACTTAAAGACTGAGAAATTTGACTTCATGTAATTAAAAACACCAGCTCATAAAAAAATTAACAGAGGAAAAGAACCTCTGTAAACGTAGAGAAGTTATTTGCAATGTATTTAATGGAAAAAAGATTAGTGTCTGAATATATCAAGAAATACTGTAAATAAAAGACATAGTTCAATAGAAAGTGGGCGAAGGACTTCAGCAGGCATTTCGGAGGAAAGGAGACAGGAATAGCTAAACATATGAAAAGGTGCCTGACCGCCGGGATTCAGGGACTCCCGGTTAAAGCCGTGATGCAATACCGTTTTATAGCAACCAGACGGGCAACAGGATGAGTCTGACACTGTCCAGTGCTGGTGAGGGGTAGGAGCATTGGGAAATGTCTAAGGTGGCGTAAACCGTTTTGGGGGAAACTTGTCCTCACCCCAGTTCTCCAAGCAATGGGCTCACAGTCCCATCTCGCCAGCCCCTGGTATAGACTCTGCGGGGAGGAGAATGAGTTTTGGAGTCAGACCAGGAGTAGAATCCCCGTTTTACCCCCTCCTAGTTGAATGAACTTGACCTATGACTTTCTGAGTCCCTCTCTACAATGAGAGCAACTAGGCCAGTGATGGCGAACCTTTTGAGCTCGGCGTGTCATCATTTTGAAAAACCCTAACTTAACTCTGGTGCCGTGTCACATATAGAAAGTTTTTTTTATCTTTGCAACCATAGTAAAACAAAGACTTATATTTTTAATATTTATTTTATATATTTAAATGCCATTTAACAAAGAAAAATCAACCAAAAAAATGAGTTCGCGTGTCACCTCTGACACGTGTGTCATAGGTTTGCCATCACTGAACTAGGGTGTTGTGTGTCATGACTGAAGTTTCTGGCCTGGAGCAAACCTCGCTAAATGTCTCTATTTTTATTACTATCTGACTGGAGGCCAAGTTCCTTGGGGGCCTCGTCTTGTCCCCCTGTTACTTGCCCGCAGCGCAGAGAGTGGGTGGGTGTGATTGAAATTTGCAAGGTCTCCACTCAGTGTCCACTTCATATGATGCACACTTAATTCTCCACCAGCCCTCCTGCCTGCCGCCTCCGCACCGCGGCCCCACTGTCACCTCTCTGTGACCTTTGCTGCTGGAGTCGGCCATAGCGTTGACCTTCAGCCGGCAGTGTATACATTCAGAACCCAGGAGGTTATTGCACGGGGGTGGGGTGAGGTAGGGGGAGGGAAGGGTGTGCTGTTTCTTTATCACTGGGCACCTTTAATGCCGCTGGAAAGGTACAAACCCAGCACTGAGCAGGACAGTGTAGAGCAGAGGCTGACGGAGACCAAGGGGCACCCCGGCGACCCTCTCAACACAGCCATCTCAGATGAATTTAGTCTTTTCTGACTGTTGCCTGCAAACACCATTGTATGTGGTTTCTGCGCTCAGCCGTGAACCAGCGTGGCTCAGAGCAGGTCTGCTGGGGGCATCTACATGGGAGCAAAGGAATTCTCAAATTCCTCAGGTTCCGGTGAGAATAGCTGTCTTGATGGCTTAAACGTTTTGGAGCGGCAGGTGTTTGAGTCAGGGGAGAGAGACATTTTTCCGAGCTTCCATGGATGAACGCAGGAGACCAGCCCGATGCCAAGTTTCTGTGCATCTTGGGGTCTTTCTTTGGTCCAAGCTTTTTGTTGCTCAACAAAGACTGGGAAGCTCATCCCCATCACCGTGAAGATTGTAGAGGGCGACAGTCGGCCCCGGCCCGGGCGCTCGGGGGGTGGAGCGCCGTCCGGATGCGCCAAGGTTGCGGGTTTGCTCCCCGGTCAGGGCACACACAGGAATCCACCACTGAGTGCCTGGCAAGCTGGCTAGTTTGTGGGAATTTGTTCTGGGAGCCCCAGAAAACGGATGCAATGTGGGACGTGAGTTCGGGACGTTTTTGATTTTAGATTATTAGCAAAATCTGGGAGAAGAAATTTAGACTTTTTTTTTGCAGCCCAGCCCACCTCTTCCCAGAGGGAGCCACCTCCATGTGCAGCTGTCACCTCCATGGGTTTCTGTTGGCGGTGCCCCTGCAGTCCTCAGCGTCCTGGGCGCCCGGGGTGCGCTGGGCTGTGTTGTGGGGAGTGTCCCAGGCAGAGGCTGAGCCTGTTCTGTAGATCTCTGACCTGCTTGGGCCAAAATGACTCTGTCTCAGATGAGCTGTTTATGGGGGTTTAATTTAGGAGGGGTTTTTTTTTGCGGGGGCGGGGGAGGCACTCTGCCACTTACACAAGAAAAGCCCATGAAAATCGGACAGGTGGCATCCTCTCTCCTTCCTCTTCTTTTTTTTTTTTAAATTTTATTATTTATTACAAAGGGTATTACATATGTGTCCATTTTTTCCCCCCGCCCAAGACAGTCCCCTAGCCTCCCCTATCCCCCAGTGTCTTATGTCCATTGGTTATGCTTATATGCATGCATACAAGTCCTTTGGTTGATC
>NW_006282203.1:359304-360592 GCF_000327345.1 Myotis davidii
GTACTGATGGGCACTTAGGCTGTTTCCAGATCTTAGCTATGGTGAATTGTGCTGCTATGAACATAGGGGTGCATATATCCTTTCTGATTGGTGTTTCTGGTTTCTTGGGATATATTCCTAGGAGTGGGATCACAGGGTCAAATGGGAGTTTCATTTGTAGCTTTTTGAGGAAACTCCATACTGTCTTCCATAGTGGCTGCACCAGTCTGCATTCCCACCAGCAGTGCACAAGTGTTCCCTTTTCTCCACATCCTCTCCAGCACTTGTCGTTTGTGGATTTGTTGATGATAGCCAGTCTGACAGGTTCTCCTTCCTCTTCTAATGCCACCCCCTGCCCTGACAGCCTGGGCAGCACCCTGAGGGGGCAGCGGCTCCTGCAGCCCCGGGGGCACCACGCTGCTGTGATTTGGAAGTAGAGGCGGGGCATGGAGGAATCAGTGCTTCGGATAGATCCCCAGCAGTGGCTGCCTCACCCGGCCTGTGCATCTGATGATGGGTTTCCTCCCCTCTCGTGACCTCCTACAAATATTCCCGTCCTGGGCCGGGGTCCCCTCTTTCCACACGGCCCACGGCCTTTCCCACGGGGAAAAGGTGTAGGAAGGTGGTGAGTGGATTATTCAAGCGGGGGCTGGGCACGTGCACGGGCGGGAAAATGATTTTAAAAGGGTCAGGGGAGGAAAGGGAGGGAGGGCGAGAGCAAAAGGAGAATCTGCCCCTGCGCTCGAGTGCGAGCATCTCCCTGAGTGAGTGTCGCCGTAGAAATCACCCCTCAGGCTGCGCCAGGCGCACATTCGAGGGAACAATTTGCTTGTATTGTTTGCTCCGTGTCATCAGCCACAGGACTCATTCCTCTCGTTATCACCTCTTCTGTGCAGCTCGCGTGTCTTTTCCCGGGTTTGGCCGCCCACACGTCCCCCTTTCGAGCCACGGGTGCCATTAAGGGCACTTTGGACTCTACAGGCTTCTTTCTCATTTTCAGAGCTGCCTTCAGGTCGTTACTTTGCATTCAGATGATCAGCCCCGATCAGTTGCCTGGACAGAGAGGCAGGCCCTGCTGCCTGTGTCTGGCACAGCCAGCGCATTCCCGAACCAGAAATGTCTCTTTCTCCCCGGATGTCCAGGGTGGAAAACAGCCGCTTGGTAAATCCTCATTGTTAGAGGCAACGACGAGACAGAAATGGGTGATGGGAATCCCGTCCTGTCGGAGCCTCCTGGCCACCCCGGCCGGCCGTCGCCTTTTGCACTGGTTTCCGTGTCTTCCTCGAATTTTCTTCCTCCTCCTCCTCCT